>NC_068355.1:95459876-95742376 GCF_020536995.1 Dreissena polymorpha | reverse complement strand
AAAGAAAATCATGTCGCCTAAACAAGTTTGCAGAGAACACTAGAATTTAAGGCAATCAATTTATTAAACTTTGATTCAGACTGTAAATTTAAGTAAATGTTTACTTGCGAAATTTGTTTGTAAACATAGACAATTAAAAAAAAGTGAGTACAAGCCGTACTGAACTAATGCCATTATAATTCTAAAGACTCCAAACGAGACTGTTGCGATTACAATACAATAAAATTAAAATTACACAAAACTTGTAAAGAGGATTATTGTATCTTTTTGTTGTACCCTCTTCTGGTTTCAACATGGGATCTGTTTGTTCTTTGTTCAAGGTCGTCTCGCCATTTTCTTGGACATTCTTGTAATGCAGATCCATCTCCGAATGCTCCCTCGGAACACCTTTCTGAATTCCAAAAATCACCTTTCCATTTGGTTGAACACGAATTCGTAAAAATTAATTTGTATTCTGCAATATCATTATTATTTTTATTATAATTTTTATTATTATTATTATTATTATCACCATCATCATCATCATCATCATCATCATCATCATCATCATCATCATCATCATCATCATCATCATCATCATCATCATCATCATCATCATCATCATCATCATCATCATCATCATCACCACCACCACCACCACCACCACCACCATCATCAGCAGCATCATCATCATTATCGTCGTCGTCGTCGTCGTCGTCGTCGTCGTCGTCGTCGTCGTCGTCGTCGTCGTCGTCGTCGTCGTCGTTATTATTATTATTATTATTATTATTATTATTATTATTATTATTATTATTATCTGAATTTTAAAATTGTTATTATATATTGAGAGGCACACGGTCTCACAAGGTATTAAAAACAAAAAATGAAGAACGTGTAACTGGTTAACACAATGTAGTAAGACATACTATTTAATCAACAAGACACTGGGATAAAATAGCAAGACTAATGTTACCGCATTCTCAAACATGAATAATAAAAAAATAACATGTCACACATGTGATATATTGCAAACCTTTTTTCTGTTGAACCACATTTTCAGGAATTTTTCGGAGATGTAAAAGAAGTATAGTCCCCCCATGGCGGTTGACATTTTAAGATGATAATCTGGGACGGGCGAGTCGTCGGCTGTCAGGTGCATCGACTACATGCGAAGAAAAAGTAATGATTGTTTACATGGTTTATTTTGTTTTTGTGACGGCATGACATGCCCAAGATCAATTAATAACAAACTCCATTTTGTCAAAAATAAAATGTTATTTGTTTCTAAATATGAATTTGTCGTGACATGAAAACCTTCTGTTTTAGATATGGTTTATTAATTTTAAGTTAATGTTGCGCAGATGATCGAAAGTAAAAAATATATTCTTAAACTGTTAAGTTACGTTATAGAATATAATCGAGTTTAGCAAAAATAATCTTACACTCAATATGGAATACCAAAAATTGTGTAGAATAATCAATTACAATTATCGGTCGGTTATATATGTTTTAATTTTACGCAAAAATGTAAGGCTTTGTTTTAATATCTTAATTAAATCAAGGTTTTATTTGTATCCCAAACACACTGAAATAAAAAACAATATCGTGTAAATTGTTTAATAGGGTTATGTACGTGGGCCTATTTTCAATTGGAAACTTGTTGTTTTAAACGCAATTGTCTGTAATTATTAAAAACTTTCATTGTGACTTTTACTGTTTTAACTCGTAACGTAGGCATGTCTCTTGACCCATCCTCTCAAGGGTAAACATGTGAGGTATGATAGTTAAACAATGCCTGTTGAAGGATTAATTCAGCTTTATAATGACCTTATGTTCGAACTACTTTTCACATAGAGACACAGGCCTTGCACGCGACAGAGTCTTTGCATATGATCTTTACCTCTATCCTTTAAGAGTGACCGTGATCTTATAACTAGGAAAACAAATCGTGCAGTGAACATGCAATTGTCATAATCTCAATTTAAGTGGTTATACTTTTTTTATTAATTACATGATCTATTATAATATAATTGTTTTAAAAAATCAAAATGTAAAAGTAACATGTGATCTCTAAGTGTTAATTTGGTATTATAGTCGGGTTATAATATATATAAAAAATACCACCCAACCCTCCACACATTGCTACCAAAGGTATTTTAACTGATCCTGGTAGGGTAGAATGTCCTTTACAACATATCAAAAGTTTACCAAAATCGCACCATCTGAAAGTTGTTTTTCCAAAATGGCGTCCAAGATGGCCGTCCGATCCTTTTAATGATTATATTAATGAGATTACCCACTCAAATTTCAATATTTTGTTTTCTTTCCTTGGGTCAAATAACACATCAAGATGATACAAAATCATATATTCTATTACTGAACAGAGAACTCCAACATGACGTCAAAATGACCGTTAACACAATGACGGCAAGTCCACAACTATCGACTCCAACGTGTTTTTCTTTTTTCGTTATTTTATAAAAAATACTTTTGAATGTTTTGTTTAAAACATTAATACCCAGTACAAACTTCCGATATTGAAGCTCAAGCGTCACAAACACCACAATATCAATAAAGAACACCATTGTACAAACATATCGATCAGACCTGGGTGTCCAAACACTGCAATATACTTGTTACTTAAAAGGTTGGGTCAACAATGCTAGTTACTAGAATACTAGAATAGAATACTAGAACTAGAATACGAAAGTACCGATATTCTGTTTGAAGTCGCATTCAGCTTCAGGCAGGCAACATCGAATAGGAAGAGATTTATGCATATTTTGCATCAGAAAAGCCAGCAACTTGGTCAGTCGTCAGTCAAACTCTTGCCTATGATCAATATGTACTGGGGACAAACCGTGCAAGATGTTAACATAAGCCTTTGTTTGCAATCTTGCCATGAACCACAACATTCCCAACATGTAACGTTTGATTAATCCATGTATTGCAAGGCTTACGAAAGCATCACTGATAAACCACAAAGAAGTTGCCTGAAAAACATGTCCTTGATGTCGGGATGTTTTCATACACTCATTAACATTCTGGGGGCCATTGGATCCATCATGGATAGAACCGGTCTCAAATACATACTAAACACTTTGTGTGGGGAAATGCAATTGTGCACATTATGACAGGGAAAGCTGTCCGGAGGGCTATTGCGGGGCAAAGAAAGATCCCGAGATTCATATACTGCTGGATCAGGCAGAGGGGTTTTACTCTTCCCTTCTTAGAGGCGAGACGACGCCATCTGATACTACATGTTTTTAGATTTTGATCAAGCTCGAGACGGCTACACACCGAAACAAATAAACATGATCTTGCAAAACATCAAAGGCAAACCAATTATGGCTGAATTGTCATCTTATGGTAAGTGATCTAACTGGATTTTGGCTGATGCATTTGCAGGCAGTATCCGATTGCCTATCCGTCATTGCTGCAGCTGGGCACTTCAATTACCTGCGATCTGCTTCAGTAAATGGGCAGCCAAGAGGAAACGCACCCAGAAGTGTATCGAAAGTTCGTTGATGTTGTTCACGTTGTTTGTGGAAGCATTCAGTGCTGAGCAGGCTAGGAAGTGATATTGTCATTGAGAAAACATGGATGAAGTCCCTTATGAGCCATTGGGTCTCACTCGCCGCCGTGGGAGGACCGAGGAGTTTCAAAAAGTTTGAACTCTATCTGCACCTGTAACATCCGAGTACAACTGTGCGATTCAGTATTTCACATACCTGGTATATACTACAAGCCCACAACACAAAGACTGAACTGTGGCGCGCATCAACATAGATACTTCTGATCTCGAGAAAATGCAGACACATATTACAAACTGCTTACCCAACAAAGCTGATCCTACTCCTAGAAACATTGTCAATGGGATAGTGGCTTGATAAGATGTGAACGTGCATGTATTTTAGGAGGTTGGGAAGAAGATCATTAGAGGTATCGTAGAAAATTCGGCATTTGATCGTAAATTAAAGAGAAACGAGCAGCCAAAACTTTTGGGAATAGCTCCGCTGTTAAGATTGCTAATCTCCCTTCCGTCTTCGAAGCCAAAAACAAACTTCGTAAAGCCGACAAGCCACATTATTCAGGCAATTCGCTATCATGCTGAAAACGCATTAAATGAGGCTGTAATGACCAGTATTCTTGACCAAGATTGTTTCGTGCTTAAATTTAATGGTGGCTTTTTGCCTCATCGTTTACCATGGAAAAGGGGCGAGTCTTATGCAGTTTCACTGTGAGGCGGTATGGACAAGCGACAGTGGTGTTGATGGTTATAAAGGCGGTTCTTCTATCAAAGACACCAGAGGCGAGGAAAAAACGTGAACCCTGTTGTAAGTTTCACCAAAGAAGGCATGCATGATTGTTCTGATCAGTACAGCTCGTACTAAAAGGGTATGTTATGTCGTTGTGTCACGAGACGATGCAGATGTTGATATTGTAAAAGCAACAGTGGAACGATCCACAGGTGGTTAACGTGTGGTTGTTATATTAATTAGTGAAAGCATCATTTTTAATGATAAATAATCATATTATAACGAAAAATCAACTTTTCTGAAAAAAATTAACTATCAAATATATATATAACAAGGTATTCAACTCGAAATCACCCGAAAACAGGGTGCATCGCTTTGAACAGCCATTACTTCATCAATTTTGCACTGATCTTCACGATCTCGGTCTTATTCAACGCAGAAATGAATTTCTGAATGAGTTTTCAGTAATAAGTATCACAGCCACACGCTGACCACCTGTGGAACGATCCCGTCCAAGCACTACAACATTAATTTAATTACAGATCTGCTGATCTTGCGCTTGCATTTCTCCGAAAGGGACAATAAGACCATCCGCTCTGATGTAAACAGTTAAAAGAACACAAATTGTATAATATTAACCTTGTTAAAGAACTTTTATGAGACTAAGAGTGCAATGATTTGCTCTTTGTTCATGCTAATAAAGGCTGAGATTCATCTTTAAGGATGTTCGGCATCGGTAAAAAGTCAGCTTTTCGGAAATAAGTAAAACCTGGTCCTATCATGAAGTCATGTGCCAGTTCATTCCTCCTACCAAACAAGTTTCGAGAGGAAATATCACATATTGGCAAATGCTTGATAGTGGATCTGTTTGGTGGCAAGTCCGACGATTCCTTAGAAACACTGCACCATAATATTTTTACAAAGAAAATGGCTAGTGCCGAATCATTCGTCAATCCTTAACTACCCCCAACAACACCACATGCAACAGTATGCCCTAGCCAACGCATATACTATCAAATCATGGTATGAATGGAGATGGTAAATACAGTTTAACCCACTGGATGGGGATGGAAACAGAAAAACGACCAATTAATTACAAAAAGACTATTGAAAATCATCCATTGTTACTGTTCTGTAGGATAAAATTCCTATCGATGAAGCTGTAGAAGCTATGGAATCCCGTGCACTGAAAACCGAAAACTGTTACAATCCAAACAATTCACAAGAGCTCGGTTCTGAACTTTTTTAAACCGAAAGTTTAACGCTCTAAGACAATTGAAATGGACAAATGTGATTGTGTATCAGGGAATAGCAAACAGCTGAATGTCATAAATTGGATTTCCTGATAATTAAACTGCTATATGATGTCAACAATTCAATTTCAAGTGTTCCTCGTCTCCAAAACTATTGCATTTAACATACAAATCATCACCTTTCAGTTTAACGGTTCGGACTTGTGGTCCTTCTTATTGTCGCGGTTGATATTTTATGCTGCAATGTTGGATTTATGTGTAAACAAATAAATTTACACTATGTCTGATGATCTGAAAGTGTTATTTGACCTCCAAAACCTAGGTATAGACACCAAATTAATCCAATATGAGTGGACAAATGCATAGTTATGAGCATACAGAGGTTTGGGCGGCCATCTTTGCGGCCGTCTTGAAAAAAAAACAATTTCCGGGGGTCCGATTTCGGTAAACTTTTGATTTGTTATAAAGTACCTTCTTCCTTAAAGGGGCCTTTTCACAGATTTTGGCATATTTGAAGTTTGTCATTAAATGCTTTATATTGATAAATGTAAACATTGGATCTTAAAAGCTCCAGTAAAAAATCAAGAATAAAATTATAAAAAGCAAAAAAAGTAGCCGGTACCAGGGCTCGAACCAGTGACCCCCGGAGTCCTGGAGTTAGTCTGATGTAAAAACGCATTAGCCCTCTCGGCTATTCCGCCGGGTATACACAGTTTGAGTATTTTATACCTTATATAAGCATTCTTTGTAGTTTCGTAAATTTAATCGATAACAACAGAACTCTCAAAATTATTCAATCGTTTCGCGTTGCAACGCTTTATAATTTTGAGGTTTTCAAATCGTCAAAAGATACATATAATGGCTATATTGGACTATGGTAAATATTCAGAAATATTGTTTCCTCACAAATATCATAACTAAAACGAAAATTTGCGAATCTGAAACAACTTTTTTTCAATTTTGTCAATTTACCAAACCGTGAAAAGATCCCTTTAACAGAATCAGTCAAAATACCTTTGTAGCAATTTTTGGGAGGTACAACTGTATATTGACCTGACTATTAGATACATATACATGGGTATTGTATCTGACGTGCCATCACTACATGGTGTGGTCAGTTGCAAGTAATTTGGAAAGTGCCTCATGAATGATTAAGTTCCGGACGCAAAATCGTAAGCTAAAATCTTGTATTTAATCTCTTAGTTGGACCTTAATATAAAGGCTAGAGATATAGACCTTACGTGCGATACACATAAAGACGATGAGCCTTTCGAGGAAAGTCCATTTGAAATGACAAAATGACGACAAGACGGCTGAGGCAACTACAAGCCGGACGAGCCGATATTCAATTTTTTACCTTAAGTATAACATTGGAGCTAGGAAAAAGAGTACATTGGAAGACCAGTTGTTATCAGATGGTGTATACTTTAATGCGATGAGGCTCGAACAAGGGATGCACGCACACAGCTGAATCTCGATTGTAGCAAATATCGAGCTTACAGTAAGCTGCACTGGCAATATTTATATAACAAATCGACAATATTTTGATAAACATTTTAATAGGATTATGGAAAAAAATTCGAGACGTTCACAAAGAATAATGCACCAGTTAAATAAAACTAGAACACCCTCAAACATCTAGTGTTGTCTCCGGATCTACGTTAAGCAGTTTATTTTTATTGCGCTTGTCTCAAAGTTCCCGAAGTCTAATCTAGAACTCAAGTCTTACCTCTGGTATGAGCACAAGCATTCCTGTTGCACACAATGTACCCACGGCTAGAGCGACGCAGAACAAGAGTACCCTCTGGAAGTAGCGATGATCCATGAATGGCGTGAATATCGCGCCCACATTCGATATAATACATATCAATGTAACGAAACCCAGTCCATAGCCCCATGCTTAAATGAAAATTAATAGATTAACTGCACATCATTAAAAATAAGAGGCATGCAATTGATTTTTTTTCAATGTAGCAATTGCGTCAATGTTATGTTCGGGATCATTATATTTACCGCACAAAGAACCATTATAAGTTTCTGTATGAGGTTAAATTTCAACTCATTTTAAAATGACAAAGCATACCATGAAAAAGAATCATACGCATGACATTATTTTAAATTTGAAGAGGCTTTTTTTCAGAATAATTAGGAAATGTGCAACCACGTCACATAAACATATGTAGGTCTTGACTTGTATCCGCAACAATATTAAGACAAGGCAAGTACATGTATATACAAAAACTAAAATTGAAATATTGAAAGAGTAAACTATAAAAAAAAATGCAGGTATGCATCAATTCTACTGCGGGTGATTGGTCCATAAATACAAACTATACATATTGCTTTTTATCCTATAGCTAAATGATTTTATAGAACAAAATAGGACTTATAAAGAAAAGATAAGGTTTTCTCCACGGATATTTTTAGATAAGGTTTATTCCACAGATATTTTTAGAACATGTACATAGGGACTTCTTTTGTTGGCCTTTCACCCCTGATTGCGTCATTCAGGTCATTGGGTACGCA
This sequence comes from Dreissena polymorpha, assembly GCF_020536995.1. Taxonomy (NCBI): domain Eukaryota; kingdom Metazoa; phylum Mollusca; class Bivalvia; order Myida; family Dreissenidae; genus Dreissena; species Dreissena polymorpha. Next base: position 95,734,359 of record NC_068355.1, on the reverse strand, counting down.
GTCGTTGTACGAGTTAACGAGTGTGTGTGTTTACGATGGAATATTAAGAGGATAATACGCGGCTGAGCCGGGCCGAGCAGTGATAACCGGCCCGCAAGAAGCATAACGGCCCGAGGGCTTAAAATAGCGACCTGGGGCAGATTATCACTGCCCAGTCCGGCTCAGCCGTGTATTTTACGTCTATAATATATATCTTACTTTTATACTTAATAATAGTAGGGTACAGGTTTTGAGTCATACAATCATACTATTTTGGTCCTTCACTAAAATTTATGAAGAACCAGCTTTCCGTACTTATATTTTCATTTTTGTATTACGCAATTTATGACGTATATCATGTGACGTAATATAAATGACGAAACAAGCTAGACGCTTTGGACTTAAGGACAACAACAATTCGGACTTTGGATGGTTTTTATTTAACATTCTAACACGGCACGTGACTTGTTTTCTATAGACAAAGAAGGAAATCTGCAATAACTTATGGGCGGAGCTTAATGTTTCGAAAATAGTTCCGAAAAAATAAAGAATATATTGCAGTAAAATGCACGTGCTAAAACCCGCTCTAAAAGAAATGTAATAAATGTAGCATGTATATAAGTGTAATGAAACAACTAATTGTATATTTGGTGATTATTGGCATAACCACGCCTACAAATAATGTTATTTGTTAGGAAACGTAATTCGGAAAACATTTATAGCATGTCAGCTTTTCAGTAGCATCAATAAACGTGACGTCATTAAGTATCTACGATTGTCGTTTTCAATGAAAGTGACGTAATTTGAAAAATATTTGAGTCGCGTTTTGAGAAAACTGGCATTAATGCATGTGCGTAAAGTTTCGTCCCAGATTAGCCGTTGCAGTCCGCACAGGCTAATCAGGGACGACACTTTCCGCCTAAACAAGATTTTCGGTAAGAAGGGACTTCCTTTAAACGAAAAATACCATAATAGCGTAAAGTGTCGTCCCTGAGTAGCCTGTGCGGACTGCACAGGCTAATCTGGGACGAAATTTTACGCACATGCATTAAGCCCAATTTTCTCAGGACACGACTTATTTGTAAATGAAAACGACGTCATATGTTTGTACAATTCAATGACGTCACTAAATAGTGAACTTTGTACTAAGAAGGGCGGAGTATTGAAAAATATAGTTCACGTCCAAAAACTTGAACCAAATCAATTAGAATCGTGTGAGAATCGAAATAATATTTTTCTATGATGGATAGTTGTCGAATAACCCCCAGTAATTTGTATAGATGCGTGTTATCAAATCACTCGTGCTTCGCACTCGTGATTTAATTTCTACGCATCTATACTCCTTACTGTGGGTTATTCGAAAACAAACCGTGATAGAAAAATATTATTTCTTAAGTTTAATATTTTTAAGCATCGAACGATTAGTGTGTGTGTTTACGATGGATTATAAATGTGAATAACAGTGTTGGGATATAAAACTGGAATGAAACTGGTGAGACTGCATTTTCGATTTCGTTGAAATGTCGAATGTACTCGATTCTAACACGGCACGCGACTTGTTTTCTATAGACAAAGAAGGAAATCAAATGTGGGTTATTTTGCAATAACTTATGGGCGGAGCTTAATGTTTCGAAAATAGTTCCGAATAAATAAAGAAAATATTGCAGTAAAATGCACGTGCTAAAACCCGCTCTAAAAGAAATGTAATAAATGTAGCATGTATATAAATGTAATGAAACAATAAATTGTATATCTGGTGATAACTGGCATAACCACGTCTACAAAGAATGATATTTGTTAGGAAACGTAATTCAGAAAACATTAATAGCATGTCAGCTTTTCAGTAGCATCAATAAACGTGACGTCATTAAGTTTCTACGATTGTTGTTTTCAATGAAAGTGACGTCATTTGCAAAATATTTATGAATGAAAATGACGTCATATGTTTGTACAATTCAATGATGTCAATAAATAGTGAACTCAGTACTACGAAAGGCGGAGTATTGAAAAATATAGTTCACGTCCTAAAGCTTGAACCAAATCAATCAGAATCGTGTTAGAATCGAAATAATATTTTTCTATGATGGTTTGTTTTCGAATAACCCACCGTAAGTTGTATAGATGCGTGTTATCAAATCACTCGTGCTACGCACAAGTGATTTAATTCCTACGCATCTATACTCCTTACTGTGGGTTATTCGACAACGAACCATGATAGAAAAATATTATTTCTTAAATAACGCGATGTTTTGTTAAAAATTGATGGATTTAATTTAAGAAAATTATCAGTGAATTGTTCTTTAGCTGTTCGAAGAAAATCGATGTTGAGTTAAAAGGGTAATTTCTTTGATGAATAAGTCGTTCCTTTGTCAGTCGGTCAAAGAATGTCTATTCACAAAGAATAGCCTGCTTGCATCCAGTGCGTTCAAATGGAAAAGATGGATGGCGATGAAGAAATGTGTCCAGAATTTTAACTCGTCATGGAAGCAAATTAAACTTAACGAAAATAAACATGGTTATTTAACAACTTCGGTGAGTAGATCAATAACTAGCTAGGCCTAGTAGATATTTTACTTTGTTATGTCAGTAAGTAAAAAGTGTGTGAAAAAAAGAATTGTTTATATATTTAAATTAACAATATTGGCTTGGATAAATGCTGAATCATGCTTCAGCAGCCTTCACGTAGGTGTCTACACATTTTGTACATTGGAAAATGGACACATTTTGTAAATTTCAAAATGGCAGAAGAATAGTAGTTTGAACACAACCTTCCGTGTTCTACTTGAGTGTGTAACATTTGGAACGCTGATTAAATTTGAATCGAGGCGTATAGCGATATTTTGTCTCGTTACGCTTCTTTTGCGGGGAATTCTTAAGGACTATTTCGAGTTCCGTTAACGGGAAAGATCGCAATTAATATTACTACGCAATGTTAGATTCAGTTAATTTATTGTGTTTTTGCTTTTATTTTATAAATTAAAGACTACTAATTTTATTGCATCAGGAATAAATTAAATTAAAATAAAATATTGTAGGATAAATAGAATACTATGTTAGTGTGATTGTGTACTTAAATTTATCCCACTCGTCTCATAAAGGCTTACAAGGCTCGGCAAGCCTCGCCATTTAAACCTTTCTTCACTCGTGGGATAAATTTAAATACACAATCACACTTACATAGTATTCTCTATTTTCATAAGTATTATGTTCACTTTAGGACATGTATAACTTGTTTTATATTTAGACGAGATTATGCTTAGTTGTTTGTCATGATAAATCGTCGACCACATCCACGATTTAACCCCTTCAAATATATCTTCCAATTGATAAGAAAATTTTTATTGCTCAATTGACGTTTAATATACTATCTCCCCTATGCATTTATGATTATCTGTACTTTTATTATCTGCAAAGATCTTGATAGTGTAGATATAATGGTTCGTTTAGAGTGCAGATTGTGTAATATTCCTCATCAGTGAACCCCTAGCGGTAACAAACATATCCAAGCTGTACGTATAATAGATGAAATTAAATTTCAGTGAAATATTATGTATATTTATTAAATATGCTTATGAACAGTTTTTTACATGTCCTCCCTAAGAAGAGCTAAGAAGGCATTTAACAGGATTAGCCAAAAATGATATATTAGATATTGAATCATGACCTTGACATCTCACCTAGGAAAATAACCCTTGAAATTCCTTATCCTCTGGCACTTTGTAATGATACTCTTAACAAGAAATATATTTTTAAAAGATATACGGCGTTGATTGTGGTTGGAGATTGTGAAAGGTAAAGAGTTCAATGAATGAGATCAAGGATAGCGAATGTCTTTTTCTGTGCAGTTCTTAGCTGCATCACACGCAGTACGCGATGTTACGCGGAGTTTTTGCGGCTTATTTTTCATATTTACATATTGCTGGTCATAAACCTATAGATACAAAACAGAAAACCAAAAGAAGAATGGAAGTGAAATTAAAACATATGAGTCAACCGACCACACGCGAAGTATCCGTACATATTTTAAATATTTATACGCGCGTTCTTCGAACAAACCTGTTTTAGTGGTTTGTCGGGCATTGCTATTTGATTCGATTATTAACAGTTCCGAGAATCATCGCGCTCTTGCTTAATACATTAGTCAATATGGTTGAATAATTCTTGTTAAATTAATCAAAAATAATATTGATCATGGTATTGTTGAAAACACATTAAGAATCTATTATTGACCTACCATAATTATATCGCTGAATATCTTCACTGAACATATTTCCGGTCTAAAGAAAATTCCAGTTACCTAGTTCACGCGATAGCGTCTATATTATATAACGATTATTTTACTGGCCGCGATCTCAGGTAAGCACATAAGGTAGTCGTGAAGACGCAGAGATGACCTGTAAATAAACTCTGACATTCGCACACACTGGCCGCGAACTGACCCTGTGACCTCGCGGTTGAAATGCAATGCATGTTGACCGGAATATGGTAGTCAGTACTAAATATGAGAACATAGCCTTTGAGTACAACGGCTCTTGCGCTGGCAATCCTCTGTAAATAAAAGGTGCACGCACAAACTGTATTGATGTAGAGAGTTGAGTGTAAAACTGTTCTAGTTATTAAGCCTTTTCATTAGAGATACAATTGTTTCATGCAGTTAAACAGTGTTACAAAGACGCGGATATGTTTCCAATGTTCTGGTGGTATACTCACATCAGCCAATGGAATAAATGAAGTGTATTAATTCGTGTCTAGCCGCGGGAAATTGTATTTGAATGTTATTGGACACTTACACAGGTCAGGTACGGTCAAAAGTGACGTTAAATAGCTACGCCGAAAAAGTTTAAAGAACGGAAAACAGTTCATGAACTCTTACATTGAATTGTGACCAAGACCATTCTCGGTGGAGAGATAACAAATTTGCGACACATCATCTGTTATTCTTATCTACATACATAATAGTTTTTATGTTGTTTCCAGAAACGAATGACTGTTTATTAAAACTAAATGCATGTAGAAACAATAATTATATTTGTATCAATCATCATAACGTGCTTTGTAATGAGAATGTTTTGAAGAGCTTGTAAGTCAAAAGATATATTATAATCCACTTCGGCATTGAAATGTTACAGCGTGTGGAAAAAATCACAATTTTGACCTTGAACTAAGGCCTTGACCTTTCAATGATTAGTATGGATGTGGTCATACGCTGAAATAAATGTCTAACATGCATAAACAAGTTACGGAAACGATGTCTTGATGGATGGACAGAAAAAAGAACAATCAACCCACACACGCACCCATGGACGGACAATGCAACCACTGTATACTCCTATTTAGGACAGAAACGTAATTTTAAAAAAAATGCACATTTTGGTTCTTGTCTGTGTTAACAAATATATACCAACCTTGTGCAGATGATGACTTTGCTCTTGATTTGACTGGCATCGCATTCTGACAGTCCGAGGCGAAGAAAGCCTCGTAGATGATGTAGGGAAACCAAGAGGATATTTTACGCGTCTTTAATGCTATGCGGGAAACATCAACACACTGCAAAACAGCCGTTTTTCTACATTTGCACATTTTTATCAATATTTTACCTTAAAGTTTTATATGTTAACTTACGTGTGTGCATATTTTAATTTCGATTTATTTGCAAGTAAATAAGCTTGAACGATTTTCTATTTCGTAAACTGCAATTGTACTTACTAAAAATAATAGAAGTTTAATAAAGGTGCATGTGAAAATATCAATTAAATAACCAAAAAGCACATCCGTGATTTAAAAAAAAATCTATAGATGTGTTTCAACAGCTTAATTTGACCCTTTATGAATTATTTGACACATTGTTTTTCTTTCTCCTTGTTTTACTTATATATTTAATAAGCGCCTGCCATAGAAACCATGTGCGCATTGTGGTCGAAAGGGTACAGTAAGAATTTGCGATTACATAAGCTGCACACAGAAGCTTTTATTTATTTTATGTTTAAAAAAACTGTGTGTATTTTTAAACAATCGCCATTAATTTATTACAAATGACGTGAACGTGATACATTCAAAATATGCGCTGGATGAATTGGAAATTATCATGGTGTAGGTTTACCAAAATCACACGAAAAATGTAGCGCACCAAGGCTTTTTTATTTGCTTGTAAACATAGCCTAAAAATTACGAAATCGCCGTACCTAGACAATATGCGATGTAGCACTTAGATGTTAATATGCTGCAAAGGTTTTACAAATAGTGCACGCAAATATATAGCAATTGCGCATAGAAGCGTGAAACAGACGGAAGCACACACGGAAGGATTGACTCCCACCATGTATATACCCCTTTCAACGGGGGCAAATATAACTATCGCTACAAGCAATGATTGATTTAAAATTGATTCCTTGAGTTTTGTTAAAGCATGGTACCTACATTTTCTTGCAGAAACTTTTCACACTCGTTTACGTCATCATGGCAACTCGTGTTAAGACTTCCCAGACCTAGATCATCAATATGGAAGTCTCGTGTTGGTGATACTCGTGAAATCTTATTGACAATGTGCGCGTACAATTCACTATCCGACAAGTTCCAAGTAGCCTTCAGTGTTTTAAAATTAGACACGATGGCTTCGTTGACGAGTTGTGTATTTAGACAACTTGTTCCCTTAAACCATGCCAAGCACAAAAAAGCGCACAACCAAGCCCAGCATCCCATTTTCCTGTTACGGTATATGTCTATAAGTTTAATTTATAGTATGTATATCGGGCTATGCGTGCTTTCAGAACGTGTTTGATAGTGTTAAATAAGCAGAAACACATAAAATATTATGATTACCCCTATCGTATGCAAACAAATCATCGTTCTACCCCTTTTATCTTACTGAACGTGACAGGACATGGTATGTCATTATTATGTCTGCAATTCAGGTCAATTAATTTTAAAGCAAGGATCGAGTTCTATTTCGTAACTTGTAACTAGCAAACACTTGTTAAGAATTACTTTTTATGATGTTCTATATACTTCCAGCACTTTCAAGATAAGCTGAAAAATGCGGCGTTCACCTTCACGTAAAATAATACACAACATGTTTACTACACTGTCATAGTATTCATTCTAAACGCCGTGAAAACGTGGTTATAAAAATATGAAATTGTATCCATTGCGCATCTGATAGCAATAGTGTTATGGTCAAGATAGTGCGTCAACAGTTCATGATAAGTTCGCCAATATGTAAACAATTGTAAAGCACGTGTGTAATGTACTTAAAGCCCATATAAGCGTATGGAATATCAGTACCTCTCCATAATTTTACTTCATATGCAAAACTTACTTTTTCCAAAACGTTTTGACTATTAACGAATTCAACAAATGTAGAATTTTAGCATATTTACCATTTCAACAACTTCAAGTTAAAGATGTCATGATACAAAATTCGATACATACTCATTAAACAAGACATATCATTCTGAAATAAAAGAACACAATTAAAAAAAATAGTAAAAATAATTAATGCATGTATCATCATTCAGTGTAAAACATGAAACGGTTAAGCGGTTTATCACAATTTAATAAGAACTAAATAAGAATTCTTATCTGTTTTCTCAGTAGCTTTGATGACAGCTCATTTCAACATGTTCATTCATTACTAAATACAATGGATTGCAAATCTACGCCGCAATACGGTGAACTGTTCAAGTATTACAGAATACGGGTCCACTCAAGTTCCCGTAGGGTAAACACGTTTGCCGGTCAAGTCCTTACAACTATCTTCCGTCATTGCAAAAAATGTTTAACTATTTGGATAGGCTTATTTTGATTGCGGAACAAACGATCACGGGTTTTAATCTGCTGAGCTGTTTTGTAAATATATTTATGTTGAATGATCGACCCGCCTTTAATCGTTTTATTGGACACCCACGCCATTATTCGAAGCTGTAAACTAAGTGTTTTCTAGCAGGCAACAGAAATTGTTTATATAAAAATGAACAAATTGTATCATTTAACCATCTATAATTTAGACCAGTAAGTACTCTGTTTTTAATTTTAAAATGCAACACAAAGTTCACCAAACATAAATCGATAAGATATAGAAATTTAAGTTTCAGTATCAATTAAGAAAAGTAAATTTACAGTTTAATACATTTTGCATTGACATCATCAAAACGGTGGGTTATATTATTTTGTTAATACCACACACCATGTCAAACTGGTTACCTTTTGTTATCTCAAAAATCAAGCATTAAAGTGAAACATCTAAAAATTCAAACATTTAAGTGAAACAAGCATGGTCAGCTGTACTATATTTCTTACAAAAAAGCGTGCTCCTTAGATATACAATGTACACGTATTTATTTAAAAACAGGATTCAAAACTATTGTTTTATATGTACATTAATAGTTTTCCAAAATAATCTCAAAATATCAAACCTTTATAATTATTCTCATCATTTATATCCCCCCTTTTTTAATGTATACTAAATAACTCTTTTACTCCAAACATCAGGGAAAAACACCAGAGTTTAAAATGATATTGATTATTTTATATAAAAGCGCGACCATTTTTTCATCAATATTATTCATTCAACACATTTTCAAACGGTCAGCCACTCTTATCATTTTCAATAACTTGACCTTTGCACTTCCAATTCCGTGAAAGATGAATTTAATTCAACATTATTGTCACTTATTGTATTCAAATCTTATTCCCCATTTTTTACATGTACATTCATTTCACGAAAGTGATTATAAAATACTTTCTTTAAAATTTAGTTGATAATAATAGCTATATCTCCAGATTATTTATTAAGACGATTCCGGTAAGATTTTGATTCAATATTTGTGCTTTACTACTTATAGTATCATAGCTTTAATATCATCTGACCTGGTAAGCCTAAATTTGTTTTTACAGGATTTATACTCTCTTCTTGACTCTGTGAATGCTTGCCAACCATAACTGATTGCCATTTTGAGGCTTCAAATGCCTTTTTCAATTCTCTTATTATATTCAAAGCCTAAGCAGCTTCCGGAAAAACGCCTAAACATAAGTTGTCAAATTATAAACAAAGTCTGCTAAAAAGGATTACCTATAGCATTATCTTGTTCTTTAGAAAGACTTTGAATACTTTATTCATCTACATTATTTATGAATATTTTTTTTTTGCTTTTACCCCAAACAGGTTTTACAAAGGCTCACTAAGTATTTTCTTCTTGCTTATTAAAAAGGATTAACGGAATGTGCAACAGCATAGTAAACAATCGACGTAAGACGTAGAGTTAAACTCCATTACATAATAATGTTCTTCCTTCGACAAATAAAACATCTGATACAAACACAGTTCACACCTGATATCAAATTATCAACCAGGAACTGACATATATACGTTTATGTTTATTTACCAATATCAGCATCAGCATCACATCTTAAATTTCACAAGTTTAACATTTAACAAAATTATTAGCATTCAATTTATCATCATTATTATTCTATGTAATGTCTCTTATCAGACATGTTGTTCATCCCGGATAATTGCTGAGTAGTAATCAAAAGTATCTTCAAGATCATAGTTGTCACTGTTATTCGGTTCTGTTCAAAATTGTCACTTACAATACGATCTGAAAGTTTACGATTTTTTTTCATTAAAATCGCAAAATAATATATGATCGTTTATTGAAAGTCACCAATCGAAATCGGAAAATTATGGTTATTTATATTTAAAACAAAACACGTTGATTACCGAAAAAGCTTGTAACTACCGGTACCATCCAAAGTCGAAAGTCTGCATGGTGTGATAGTGTGCTAGCTTTAGCATCTAGAGTTCCCGGGCTCATGACATACACAGTTTATATTTGTATCTTATATACTTTTTTTAACCTATTCAGTTTCTGTGTTATTATTCTCATTTAAAAACTATTCATAATAATACAGTTGTTATGCGCTAATAGGGAAGAAAAAAGTTCCTTAAACATCCATCAAAGCTACTAGGCTTGTATCGATACATGGTAGATAATATTTCTCTCTTTCTACGTTTTAAAATATACAATTCAAACAAAATATACTAACAATGCTTTTTGCTTTGAAAAAAAATCTTGTCAATGAGTCCGTTGCAATGTGTGTGAGGATGGAGCGCAAATTCTGCGTGGTGATCGATACACAATAATGAGAAATTTATATTTATCTGATATCTCATAACATTATGCCTTAAAAGCCCTTTAGCAAACAAAAGGGCCAAGATGGCCCTAGTTCGCTCACCTGAGAGGAGTCGGTTCATTCAATCTTTACCAAACGTCAAACTTGACCTAGATATTGTCCAGACAAACATCCTGGTCAAGTTTCATCATTATTGAACCAAAACTCTGGCGTAGGAAGTGTTTTTGTTTTTGTAAGATTTGAAATGGTGACCTTTATTTTAAGTTGACCCCCCAAACATCAAACTTTGCTTACAAGGATTTTGTATAATATAATGAAAATTTGGACATTCTAAGGGAAATAATTATGGCATTAATTATGTGATTTTGCTCATCATCAAACTTGACTGAGATCTTTCAGCAACTTTGATAAAAATGCTAAGGAAATGTGAATGCTAGAGTGTTTACAAACCAAATGTGGACGAACGGACAGCGGACAAAGACCAATCCTAAAACCTCACCTGAGCAATCAGGTGAGCTAAAAAGTGTGTTTCACCGATCTTAGCCATTTTCCAACTTGTCCAAGAAATCAATAAAACCAATGTATAAATTGACTAAGTTTCACGATGATAAGGCAAATTATGTGACTTCTATAGTGTTCGATCACAAGGTTTCTCTCTATATAGTCACATAAGAAAAACTGCCCCACCCCCTGGCAGCCATGTTTATTGACCCATCGGGACCATTTGAAAACTTATCTGAGATATATTTGAAACAAATTTATTCACCAAGTTTCATGATGATTGGGCAAAACATGTGACTTCTAGAGTGTTCACAAGCTTTTTCTAATATATAAATATAAGAAAACTGCCCCCCACCCCGGCAGCCATGTTATTTAACTGACCGGAACCATTTTCCAACTCAACTCTCGCATCGAGGAAACAAATGTTCTTACCAAATTTCATGAAAATTGGGCAAAAAATGTGACTTCTAGAGTGTTCACATGTTTTCACTATTTACATATATAGAGAAAAATGCCCCGCTCACTGACGGCCATGTTTTTTTATCGATCTGGACCATTTTCGAACTTGTCCGACATATCAATAAAACCAATATTTTGATTAACTTTCATGATGATTGGGAAAAAATATTGACTTCTAGAGTGTTTACAGGGTTTCTCTAGTGCCATATAAGGAAAACTGCCCCGCCCACTGGCGGCCATGTTTTTCAATGGACCGGAACCATTTTTGAACTCAACCAACATATCATTAACACAGACATATAGACATAGTTACATGAAGATTGGGCATTAAATGTGACTTCTACAGTGGTTACAAGCTTTTTCTTTCTTTGACCTAGTGACCTAGTTTTTTACCCAACATGACCCAGTTTCAAACTCGATTGAAATTTCATTGGGACAAATCTTCTGACCAAGTTTCATGAAGATCGGACAATAAATGTGGCCTCTAGAGTGTTTACGAACAAATGTGGACGGACGGACGATGGACAAAGACCAGTCACAAAAGCTCACCTTAGCAATCAGGTGAGCTAAAAACAAGTGCTGTCACCATAGGATGACATATGCCCCCTATAAACGCTTTGATAGAAGTTATAGCATTTTTCGAAACCTAAACGCAGATTTCGAAACATAAACGCGGACCCTAAGTTCAAGGTCAATGTCACAGGGGTCAAAATGTGTGTGCGTATAGAAAGGCCTTGTCCATATAAACATGCATACCAAATATGAAGGTTATATCTCAAGGGACATAGAAGTTATGAGCATTTTTCGAAACCTAAACGCAGATTTCGAAACCTAAACACGGACCCTAACTTCAAGGTAAAGGTCACAGGGGTAAACAATTGTATGCGTATGGAAAGGCCTTGTCCATATACACGTGCATACCAAATATGACGGTTATATCTCAAGGGACATAGAAGTGATGAGCATTTTTCGAAACCTAAACGCAGATTTCGAAACCTAAACGCGGACCCTAAGTTCAAGGTCAAGGTCACATGGGTATAAAATTGTGCTCGTAAGGAAAGGCCTTGTCCATATACACATGCATACCAAATATGAAGGTTATATCTCAAGGGATATAGAAGTTATGAGAATTTTTCGAAGCATAAACACAGATTTCGAAACCTAAACGCGGACCCTAAGTCCAACGTCAAGGTCACGGGGTCAAAATTTGTGTGCGTATGGAAAGGCCTTGTCCATATACACATGCATACCAAATATGAAGGTTATATCTCAAGGGACATAGAAGTTATAAGCATTTTTCAAAACCTAAACGCAGATTTCGAAACCTAAACGCGGACCCTAAGTTCAAGGTCAAGGTCACAGGGGAAAAAATGAGTGCGTATCGAAAGGCCTTGTCAATATACACATGCATACCAAATATGAAGGTTATATCTCAAGGGACATAGACGTTATGAGCAATTTTCGAAACCGTAACGCAGATTTAGATGGAAAGGCCTTGTCCATATACACATGCATACCAAATAAGAAGGTTATATCTCAAGGGACATAAAAGTTATGAGCATTTTTCGAAACCTAAACACATTTTTCGAAACCTAAACGCGGACCCAAAGTTCAAGAGGAAGGTCACAGGGGTTAAAAATTGTGCGCGTATGGAAAGGCCTTGTCCATATACACATGCATACCAAAAATGATAGTTATATCTCAAGGGACGTTGAAGTTATGAGCTTTTTTCGAAACCTAAACGCAGATTTTGAAATCTTAACGCGGACCCTAAGTTCAAGGTCAAGGTCACAGGGGTATAAAATTGTGCTCGTAAGGAAAGGCCTTGTCCATATACACATGTATACCAAATATGAAGGTTATATCTCAAGGGATATAGAAGTTATGAGAATTTTTCGAAGCATAAACACAGATTTCGAAACCTAAACGCGGACCCTAAGTTCGACGTCAAGGTCACGGGGTCAAAATTTGTGTGCGTATGGAAAGGCCTTGTCCATATACACATGCTATACAAATATGAAGGTTATATCTCAAGGGACATAGAAGTTATGAGCATTTTTCAAAACCTAAACGCAGATTTCGAAACCTAAACGCGGACCCAAAGTTCAAGGTCAAGGTCACAGGGGATAAAATGAGTGCGTATCGAAAGGCCTTGTCCATATACACATGCATACCAAATATGAAGGTTATATCTCAAGGGACATAGACGTTATGAGCAATTTTCGAAACCTAAACGCAGATTTAGATGGAAAGGCCTTGTCCATATACACATGCATACCAAATAAGAAGGTTATATCTCAAGGGACATAGAAGTTATGAGCATTTTTCGAAACCTAAACGCACATTTCGAAACCTAAACGCGTACCCAAAGTTCAAGAGGAAGGTCACAGGGGTTAAAAATTGTGCGCGTATGGAAAGGCCTTGTACATATACACATGCATACCAAATATGATAGTTATATCTCAAGGGACATAGACGTTATGAGCATTTTTCGAAACCTAAACGCAGATTTTGAAACCTTAACGCGGACCCTAAGTTCAAGGTCAAGGTCACAGGGCTAAAAACATGTGTGCGTAAGGAAAGGCCTTGTCCATATACACATGCATACTAAATATGAAGGTTATATCTCAAGGGACATAGAAGTTATGAGCATTTTCGGAAACCTAAATGCAAAGTGTGACGGAAAGACGGACAGACGGACAGCCCATCATATATCACTATATGGCCCCTTTTCTTCGAAAGGGGGCATAAAAACATCCAACCTCGAATAACAATTAACACATAAATGAAACACAACTTTTGAAAACATTAATAATCGAAGGGGAGTAACTACTGTATTATTAAATGCAATATTTAGAAGAGTTGTCTCACATGTTACATGACCTTAATTCATGATTGTTTGCAAGCCTTTTTACTATATAAAAAAAGGAAAACTGCCACGTCCCCCTGGCAACCATGTTTTTCAACAGACCGGAACCATTTTCAAACTTAACTCACGCATCTAGGAAACAAAAGTTCGGACCAAATTTCATGAAAACTGGGCATAAAATGTGACTTCTAGTGTGTTCACATGTTTTCACTGTATACATATATAGAAAAATGCCCCGCCCACTGGCGGCCATATTTTTTACCGATCTGGACCATTTTCGAACTCGTCCGACATCAATAAAACCAATGTTTGACCAACTTTCATGATGATTGGGCAAAAAATGTGAGTTCCAGAGTGTTTACAAAGTTTCTCTAAAGCCAAATAAGGAAAACTGCCCCGCCCACTGGCGGCCATGTTTTTCAACGGACCGGAACCACTTTTGAACTCAACCAACATATCATTAAGACAAACATTTTGACAAAGTTACATGAAGATTGGGCATGAAATGTGACTTCTACAGTGTTTACAAGTTTTTTTCTTTTATTTTGACCTAGTGACCTAGTTTTTGGCCCGGCACGACCCAGTTTCGAACTCGACCGAGATTTCATTGGGACGAAGCTTCTGACCAAGTTTCACGAAGGTCGGACAATAAATGAGGCAAAATTACGAACAAATGTTAACGGACGGACGTACGACGGACAAAGACCGGTCACGAAAGCTCACCTGAGCAATCAGGTGATCTAAAAAAAGTAAAGTAAAAAGGAGGAAAAATATGGATTATCTTAACGGAAAATTATCGTAACTACGTAATATTAGTGGGTTATTTAATGGTTAATTACAATAAAATTAACGAATTAAATATTTTTAACATATATCTTCTAAAATGCATTTGTCGGTTCGATATAAAATTATTTGCTGTGTAAATGACTGCTGAATGGACAGGTGCCTTATGTGCTTGTTTTCTAAAAATCATTAGTGTGTCTTCGCGGGTTTGATTTTTAACACGCCAACACGCCAGAACGACAAATCAGAGGTGCCAATACATGAATACGCCAGAGTGACACCTACATCTCCCGTGCGCCAAGTTTTTGGCGTGTTTGCGCCTGTGATTCATCGTTTTGGTGTGTTGGCGATTTGGAAAGTCGCATATACTCGCAGCCAGGACATTTATGATGTGTCGTTATTTCGCGTTTGCGAGGTTCTATAGCGCAAAAATGAAAACACGTGACAAATACCAATGAACGCAATTACAAGGTGCCGTTCTTTCGTATCCGCGTGTAAGCCTCTAAACCCGCCAACACACACAAACGAACAGTTAACAGGGTCAACACGCAAAAAAAATGAGCGAAAGAGACATTCATGTACGTTGTTGACTAAAAATGTCGTTCTGGTGGGCACAAACGTGTCGTGTTGGCATCTCGGATGTGTCCTTATTGAGTAATAGATAACAGAAATAAGCGAATAAGAAAGACAGATTTTAACCATAACTGTGTTTGCACACACGCAATTGTGTTATCAATTGTTATCATTGATTGTTATTAATGATTTGCTTGCGTACTGCCTTCCTTAAACTAGCAAAAATGTATCAGAACGATATCCGTGCGTCTATATGAGAGTATATCTGCCCGGACCGATCCGTCAGTCTGACTGTATATCTGCCAAAATCCGTTCGTCCGTCAATCTGACTAAGTTTCCCCAACCTGTCCGTCTGTCTATCTGACTTATGTCTTCCTAATCCGGTCCGTCCGTCAATTTGACTGTATGTCTGCCAAAAGCACCCGTCTTTCTGAATGTATGTTGTCTGCAAGACTACCTTACTTGCCCGTCCGTCTATTTGACTTTTTGTCTTCCCAAACCCGTTCCTCTGTCTATCTGACTGTATATCTGTCAATACCAGTCCCTACGTCTATCCGACGGTACGTCTACCCAAACCAACCCGTTCGTTTATTTTCCTGTATGTCTGTATGCAGGCCTGTCCAAACCCGTCCGTCTGCTTGAATGATTGACTACCTGCCCAAACTCAACCGTTTGTCTATCACTGCAGGTCCGTCCGAGTGTTGTCAATCTTAGAGATCACTGGTTGAGACCAGTGTTAAATGTATGTACGCGAATACAATTATTCAGTGTGCACTCCTGTTCTATCAGGAACTTCATCCGCAACATATATGAATGTTAGATGGGGTCTGTGCAATTCGACAAACTCTCAATTCTTGTTAGAGCACTCATTTCTCGAATATAACAATGTCGCTGAAGAAAATCCCTCTTAACAACTGCATGACTCCGGTTTTGATAGTGATGCAGGCAGAATTGAAATTGACATGACGCCTTATCAGTGATCGCTCCGCCCACTTAATCACGTGGCTCAGCGGGAAGAAAACCTAGACAAGCTAACACCGAAATGGCTTCTTTGCCTATAGACTGCATATAGATTTACGCGATATTCCGGATGATTTTATGGACTTGTTTAACACCATATTACACTTTTAAAGGGGTTGATGCCATTTAGTTATTCTGCAAATGCAAAAAATATACTATTAAAGAGAACATCAGCTATTTATAACGGGTAAATCGGTACATTAAACACGCTCTCAAACGCTTGCGCGCTTACCGAAATCGAACCCGTTTTTACGTGTAATGGTGGTATTTGCAATAAATTAACACTTCACCGGTATTTACCCGTGTTATTAACAAAATTATTACCGAAACATTCCCCCTACCCGTGTATTTGACACGAAATAGCGCTTTATAACTAGGAATTCGGTGAAGTTTTACGCGCTTTCTGACGCCGGAGGGTACCTCAATCCCACATGTTATTGCGTATAAAAGTGATATTAATCATATTAAACATTGCTTATAGGACATTTATCAATCACTATAATTTAAAGCGCAAAAACAACACAGTAAGTTTGGACATTGTCTGATATAAAATTAGCGTTGTACGAAATGGAATACGGTCAGGCTATTATAAATTAATAAGGCTACCAATATCAGACGCTCGCGCAGGTACCGACTTCCCCAAAGTTACCGCATTTATTGGTGAACTAATATCAGTAATAATAACTCTTTTACAATAGCATGTATCGATACGTCTATATTAAAATAATAACAAAATGGTTTTCACTTGTTTCTGACACACACAGAAACGCGATTTTTAACGGGGATTTCGTAAAGTTACACGAATTGGGTACCAAAATTCTCAATTATTTTACATGCACACGTGACATAATACATACTTAATAATGCTTAGTTATTGCTTATATGACATTTCAAGTTTGTGAAATAAATTAATGTTCTATAAAGGGGATCTCGGTAATTCTTGAAGCTTCCACTCGCTCTTGTCAAGACCGCATTGCCGCGTTGGAAATGGTATAAATTTAATTCATCTAACTTATCTTTCTGGATACCAAATGTCAGAGTTGCATTAACCCTTTTTACACCGTTTTTGCCATATTTCATTTCCGTTTTTTAATCCGAACAAAATTAACGAAACTCGTTTAAAAAATGAGATCTAGGCATTCGAGCTGCTAGTGTGGATTAAAAGCGATTATTTGTGACACCACATGAGTGCAAATGTGTAGATACCGTTAATAAGATAATATATCACATGTCACCTTCAAATAACATGTACGATGTCAATTAAGTGCATTACTATCAGAGTAATAAAACACAGCATGAATTAGGCTTCATGCAGGGTTTTATTTCTCTTTAAGTAATGCAGATGAACCTCGCTTCTGACCTAGTAACTGATAAAACTATTTTTTTAAAAGTGAAATATTATGTGATAATCAGATCGATAACATAAATTATTTAAATCTTCTAGTATATCCGATAAAAATATATTATAATTGTCTTAGACGTTCAGTTGTTCGTGGTGACGACCGCATGTATTTATACATCTCTTACACTTCTCAAGATCTCTTTTCGGCTTTGGAAACGATATAAATTAAATGTCACCAACTAATCTTTCAGGGTATCGATTGTCCGAGTTACATAATCCCCATTGACACCGTTTAAACATTTGTAATCGTTTTTTAAGAGGAAAACAAAAGAAACTCGTTGGAATAAAAGTGAACCTAAACATGTAGCTTGTCTAGAAAATGGCGGACAGGTCGTTGCTAACGAGTGCGCCCGATTAATCGATCGCTGATTGGTGGATCAATTCTAGTGGGCGGAGCGATCATAGATAAGGCGCCATGTCAATTGTCATCAATGATTCGATTCGTGTCGCTCATCTCGCGGTGTTCGGACGTATTCTTCGCACCTCGGCATTTTCGTTGCGTTAGGTTAGGTCGTGAAATTAAGCGGATTATCTTGGAAATATTGGATTAAATAATAAAATTGGATTAATAGTAAAATTAATTTGGAAATAATAAATCAAATTTAGGGTCTAATAAGATCTTCTATTTGAAGGCGAATAGTGGAGTTAAATAAAAACGTAATTAGCGTTAAAGTGCTTCAGTGCAAGAAGGAAAATTATCTAATTAATTAATGGGATATTATTAAATCTAAGTGTTTAATTTAAAAAGCAAGTGCTCCAGTGTTAGAAGGAAAGGTGATATTTAAGTGATAATTGTGTGGATAAAATCGGTAGAATCAGGGAAAAAGAAGGGCTACGGAAAAGTAGTAAGTCTATAGCGTAGTACGCCAACCTTTTCTAAAAGAATCTAGCCAATTTAACATTTAAAAGATAATAACGCCAATTTCAATAGTTTTTCATTAGAGTGTGCTTTTAAAGTTTAAACAATAGAAAACAGTATAATACATGGTTTTATATCAATTCAATATTGTATTCAGTTAATCAACATACAATATTTTTCCAAGAAAAGCTATTTGATAAGAAAATAAGATACAGAATAAGCGCTTTAAGTGTAATGCAAAAAGACCCTCTACAGTATAAAAACCTACGCTCATTAAGATTAGAGATCGCGTAACAATTAGCACTTGCAATTTGCAATTGTCGCGAAAACAGGGACCCTCTGTTTACTACCAATTATCGGACTACCAATTAAACGCCCAAAGACCCCTATTAGGCTAAGACCAATAAGAAGTAGATACCATTTACTATTCGACTACTCGCGAATCATTCATCAAACCGCTAATAACTGAAAATAAACTAACTAGAACGCGAAAACAGGGACCATCTGTTTACTACTAATTACCGCTGTACTAAGTAACAGATCAAAAGGGCCCTATTTAGTTCTCAATTAAGACCTATTAGACTACTCGCGAAGTCCCTATCGAACGGCAAATAATTGATAGATAATTAACTACTCGCAAGTAAAGAACAAAGAAGTTTCCTCAATCAACTTAAATCCAATCACTGCGCGAGCGGCGAAATCGCAAACATAAGTACCCAATTGCTTCTTTCCATTACATACAAACAGCTTAAGGAAAACAAGACTGAGATTTTACAAGGGAAATAATAATTAAGATAAACTTAAGAAAAACGACTACCGTACACGTATTATTCTAAATCAAACCTTACCGCACTTCCTATCATTACTATGTCCGGGCCATTTAAGAAAGTTCTCAGGAGAATGAAGAGGTCGTTCTCCAGTAAGGAAACCTCAATGACGGAAACCCCTAAAATCAAGCGCGCAATGTTCCGCCCCGGGGACATCTCAATTGACTCCGAGTCTGGCGCTCCGTATTCAGCGACGCGTATTACCGATGACACCTCAATAACCCCAGTCGTCCCTGTAACCGTGACTCCCCAGACAATTAATGACAATATGACCAAAACCGCATCGACCACGAAACAGACTACTCCCCCTGCCAACGGGCCATCATGCTCCCAAACCCATAAACATGCCCCGGCAATATGGCTTACCTTTTGCCTTACCACTGTCGCGGTGATCTTCCCGCGAGAGAAGGCTAAGGCAATAGGGGAAGCCTTTATCAAACTGCTAGGCTCTGAGAGAGTAAGACCCCTAAAAGAGTCCAAAGCTGGTCTCCTCTTCAAAATGAGGGACGACGCACTCAACCAAGCTAAACATTTCTCCTTTGATAGATTTGACTTCAAGCTAATAGCTCAAACTAAACTTGCAAGGGGTGTCATCCAGGTTCCCAAAAACGCGGATATAGACAAATTAAAAAACGATCTAAAAAACAAATCCAATGTAGAAGCAGTCCATAGTGGTCTTAAAAACAATGTCATTACGGTCGCATTCAAGACGGAAAACGCCCCAACAAATATACTAGGCCACAATGTTAAGCCCGCGCTCCTAGCAACTCTTCGATGCTTTAAATGCCAGATGTTCGGCCATGCGTCCAATGTTTGTAACAATAACGCGAAGTGCCCACATTGCGCGGGGAATCATTCGCACGCGTCGTGCAATACCAGGCACGCTAGGAAATGCGCAAACTGTGGCGGCGGGCACAGCGCGGCGTATAAGGGGTGTCCGATCTATCTCAAATACCAATCTACTATCAACAGCAAAAACTTAAAGGTTACCAATCAATACATCAATAACCTTCAAGCTATAAATAAGCGACCCAATCTTGCCCAAATAGCTAAACAGTTAGTTGGTAAATCTGAAACAGAAATTTTGTCCATACTCAAATACAAATTCCCCGAAAATGAGGCGCAATATAATATTGAGCATACCACTCCTACTCCGCCCGAACAACCGGCATCAACATCAACCACAAATAATGTAGCCACAAACAATGTTGAACATACATTCCGCCATCAGCAACAACAACAGCATAAGCTACCCTCCAGCTCACAAACTTCAGATCACCCTAAAAAAAATGCTCAATCCTATACCATCACCGCAACAAACAAGGCAACAACAACAACCTAGGCAACAACGCCATTATCAGCAACGACACAGGATATCCGACCACCCCGCGTATTCTCCCTTCATTATACATAGAAACCGGCTACGCATGGCCCGTAACAGCTCGACCCCGATCATGCGCCATAGCCTCCGCAAAGGACACGCGATTGCACCGCCGTTTCCGGTCTTCTTTCGCCACGCGTACGGAATATATGAAGTTAATCCAGTAGCCTTAAGCCCGTACGTTAGGTCAATTTAACACACCAAACCCCAAATGTCTGCGACAGTTCATACTCATAATATAAACAGTCTTACAATTATGTCGTGGAACGCCCGAGGGGTTACTCATAACTCAAATGCAAAAATGTACGAGCTTCAAAATTATGTTAATAACAACAAAGTGCATGTAGTATGTCTCCAGGAAACGAACTACAAAAGTAATCACAGACAAGTTCATTTAAAAGGATATCAAGAACCTGTGAGAGGTGAACAAAGAGAAAAACTTATAGGCACTGGGGTAGCAATATATGTAAAATCGGGCATTTCATTTACTAAAATAAACATTGATCAAGATTGCCCTATTGAATCGTGTGCCCTAACACTGTACTTGACTAAGCACCAATCATTCCGCATTCAATGCGTATATGCTCAAACTAAAGATAATACGTGTAAAAATTATGCAAAATTATTCCATTCAGTTGAACATAGAAAGAATAATATTATTGTTGGCGATTTCAATCTAAAACACCCCTGCTGGAACCCCGAGGGTGATCCACGATGCGACGATAACTCTGAAAATCTCCTAAAATTAATTAACAATAACAGCATAAACTTCCTAAACGACGGTCAAATAACGAGATTGTCTGATCGCGAAGATCAACCCGACAGCGCGATCGATCTAGCTCTTACCTCAGCCCATCTTCAAGCTATAAGCGATTTCAATGTCATTGACGACTCGTTTGGAAGTGACCATCTCCCAATCATAATAAACATTAAGACAAGAATAGAGAATACCCTTCCGTCCACACAACACAAATGGAAAATACACAAAGCCACACCTGAACAATGGAACAACTTTAAAACTCAGTGTAATAATGAGTTCCTTCCTAATGTAGATAATACTGACACCAACTCTTACTTTAAATCCTATACAACAAAACTTAAAACTGCGCTTGATAACTCAATCCCTGTAAGCAAAACACCTAAAAAACTCAAACGGTCTGTACCATGGTGGAATCAAGAATGCACAGACGCCATTAAATATCGTGAAAAATGTAGGAGAAAATGTATCCGAATCAGAACCGGACCTAAGTATGACAAATATAGGGAAGCCCGCAAAAGTGCGAAACAAGTATTTAAAAAGGCAAAATTAGAAAGCTGGAACGAATTCTGTAATAATCTCTCACATAAAACAACTAGCAAAGAACTATGGGATCAAGTTAAGCGCATGCAAGGCAGACCCCCTACTAATACACCTATCTTTCGGGTTAACAACGAAGTTCTTGTATCTAACGCTGATAAAGCTTCTGCCCTGGTACAACATTATCAAAAAGTAAGCAGTGACGAAGGATACTCTGAAACGTTTATTGCAAAGAAAATTAAAACAAAAAATGAATTTCCTGTCTGGTTACAATCTCTTACCGAGGAAAAAACTCACAAGTACAATGCTCCTTTTAGCCTGTTCGAGCTCGAATCAGCTCTCCTTACATGCAAAAACGGCGCGCCGGGCGACGATTACATCCATTATAAGATACTTAAACAACTTCCACTCTCGGGGAAACAAGAATTACTTGCCCTTTATAATAAATCATGGTCTGAAGGTACTCTTCCTGATGAATGGCACGAGGCCACAATAATTCCGATCCTTAAAATCAATAAGCCTAAAGACTCTCCAGCCTCATATCGGCCGGTCTCTTTAACCTCTACGTTCACCAAACTAATGCAGAAAATGATAAAACCGAGACTCTGCGCGTATCTAGAAAAACATAACAAAATTTCAGAAGTCCAATCGGGCTGTAGATCTAACCACTCTTGCGAAGATCATTTAGTACGCCTTGAAGCTGATATTAAAAGAGCCCAAAATCTTGGTCAAACCGTAGCAGCCGTATTTTTAGACCTCACAGCCGCATTCGATAAACTATGGAACGAAAACGCCATTAAAACACTTAATACGTTAGGAATAGAGGGTAAAATGCTCAACTGGCTTGCAGCTTTTCTTACAACGCGTAAAATAAAAGTGAGACTGCATGACGCGACATCAGAATCAGTTGAGACTATAAACGGCTGTCCCCAAGGTAGTGTCCTATCTCCAATATTATTTTCCGTGACTATGAACACCCTAGACAGAGAAATTAAGGCACATAATGCACAAAATAACACTGATCTAATCAATTTATCACTTTTTGTAGACGATAGTGCAATATGGACCACATCTAAATCACCGAATCTAGCAATTACTAAAATCCAAAAAGCCCTAACTGCAATAGAAAACTGGAGCGCATCGTATGGCTTCCAAATAAATCCCACAAAAACCCAAGCAATCTTATTCCCTGCCAGTGCACAAAAAGTAGCGGCCAATGCACGTAAAGCAACTCGATCTAAGAAAACCCCTAACCCCCCACAACTTACTCTATGTGGTGCTCCTCTTCCGCTTCTTGACAACATTACTTTTTTGGGTATGACATTTGACAAATATTTAACATGGAAAGACCACATCCTTAAACTAGTTGTACGCTGCCAAAAGGACCTCAACTTTCTAAAATGCATCCAAAGAAACAACTGGGGTACGGATAAAAAAGCCCTTATGCGTATCTATAAAGCCACTATCTGGGCAAAAATAAACTACGGAAGCATTGCGTACAATTCAGCCAGTGAAACATTACTCAATAAATTACAAGTAATCCAAAATACGGCACTTAAAATTATAACTGGTACACGTAAATCTACAAGCACCGTTCTGCTGCACGCTGAATGTGGAATGATAGAACTGGGTCAACAAAGGCAAATTAACCAACTAAAATACCGCGCGCGCACGCTATCTATGGGACCACACCTCCCAATTAACCTTAGTGTTACTGAAGACCCGGCCTACCAAACAAGGAAAAAGAAGAGTGGTCTCCCGTACGCGCAGAACGTGCTCGAGCTAGGAAATTATTATGAGACTATTGACATTAAAACTCAGAACCTACATACTTTAGCTTAAGAAATCTATCAAAACCAAATATTGACTTACATCTGACAACATTTATTAAAAAATCCGACAACGACCCAAACAGTAGCTCTATAGCTCAAAACTATATAACAGATAAATATGGGGATTACACCCAGATTTTCACTGACGGTAGCAAAAATGAGGAACTTGAAATAGCAGGCGCGGCTTTTGTAGTGTATCAACCCAAAAATGACATTATACATCAGTGCAAGGTAAAATACAATAAAGAACTGTCTATATTTGCTTGCGAACTAGCTATAATAAACAGCGCCATAAAGTGGCTTAATGAACTTGAAACCCACGAACGCTCAAACTACGCGATATTAACCGACTCTCTCAGCGCCTTACAAGCACTTAATGCAGGATCCTCGAAAACGCGTCCCGACCTTATATGTGCAACATTAAAGGGAATCACAAAACTAGCAAACAACAATATCACTCTCCAATTCGTATGGATCCCGAGTCACGTAGGCATTCCGGGTAACGAACACGCTGACCAACTTGCCAGAATAGGTTCCCATGAAGGTCTACCCTCTGATTTAAAGCCTAGCGGGCGCGAACTAATTGCAATCATTAACCAAAAAGGGTATAATGAACATGATCACAAATGGTCAATTTACTGCGCCGATCATAATTTACCGATATTAACCAACCCTAGCCATAAGATTAACATCTATAGTCCCATTAAAAGGGAGGACAGGGCTTACTCGCGCATGCGCCTAAGGGTGACCAGATTGCACGGCGACTATTACAAAACTGTCCTCTGCCACCAGTGCAACATTCATAACACGTTTGAACATCTTTTCTTTATATGCCCTAAACACGCTGAACAGAGACTAGAACTAAGTGCAGGGGTAATAGCGGCCTACAAAAACCCACTTATCATTAATCGCGACTCACTGTTGATGCCTCCAAGCGGAATCGCTCCTGCTGTGCGACTGCACGTGTTTAAATTTTTGCGCGACACGGGCTACTTAGATAAAATATAATATTCCGTTGGACTATTAGCGGTAGATAGAAATAACAACACATACCGTCAGTTATATACTGCTTCATTTATTCAAATTAATAATAGCAATCTTATGTACTAATGACGGGCGGGTCTCGGACGATGGTCACATCGGTGTGCACCATATGGCCACTCGTCTGGGCGCGAACTGAACCTAACCATATTATCCCGGCCCTATAGGAAAAATTAAAATAAATAAATAAATAAATAAAAACTCAGATCAATAATGGCAACTTTATGTACTAATGACGGGTGGGCCTCGGACGATGGTCACTCCGGTGTTGTCCATATGGCCACTCGTCTGGGCCCGGCTCGAACTTATTAATTAATTTGGTTCTAAAACTGTACCGTAAAACAATTCATGATATATGTAATTTTAAAGATTCCAATTAATAATGACTATCTTATGTACTTATGACAAGAGGAAAATTGCATCAATAAATAAATAGATATAGAAACACTGCATGTAATGTGCACGCCGAGAACCTATATTTGTATTTGGGGTCCAAATGTACTTTGGATTGGTAGTACATTACAATGCAGTGTCCAATAACACCTTGTTGACGTCAATACATAAATAAACAATACTATAAACAATGCAAAGATGAGGGAGCTGTCTATAACGAACGTTCGCGGTTTCCTCGTCTGCGCTTGATGATATATAGGAAAATTACACCAATAGATAAATAGATAAAGACTAATAATACTAAAACGACGGAAGGGTACGTCCCCCCCCCCCCCCCCCCAATACATATGTCACTTGGCCCCTTTCGACCACTATGGATAAGCTCTAAGCCTTCTTTTACAACCAAATAGCGCTCTAGGTAACAAAACCCAGGGTTCCGCGAGACCCTCGCTTTCCTTCTCTTAAGCTGTAATCAGCAACTACGACGAAGGTAGGGGAAAAGCACACAAACAACATACTTCCACGCAGGATCGGCAGACGCAGTAAGTGCGCACGTGGGCAAATTTACCCACAGTGCAACCCCTATAGGTGTGAATATTGTTGTAATTAAATGTGATTAGTTAACATTTTTCCCATATGTACAAGACTTAAACATGTTGAGTAGAGCGTGTCAGCTGGGCCAGAGGGCGCGCCTGAAGAGATATCTCTCGCCCGTGCACTCTGGCTCCGTTGACATGACATCCGTGCACTCTGGCCCCGTTGACATGACATACCCAACATGACAAAAATAAAAATAGAATGGTGACGGTATTTGTTGTTGTTGTTTCCCCTACTGTAGCGTAGGTGATGTTTTCTTGTAGAGTAGTGTAAGTTTTTTCCTTGCATGCCTGTGCCTTGTTACGTTTGACGTTGAATTGCAAACCTTGTATTGCTAACCTGCACGTATTACCCTTGTCACTATGAGGATCAGATCGAATTAGAGGGATGGTCAGCATTAACATCCCAGATCTATTCCCTCCTGAACAAAATGCACTAATACATATAATTACCATCTGTGTAACCACTAGCAATATAAACAGGAAGAAGAACGTGCGCTCTCTCTCTCTCAAAAAACAAATAAAGGCGCGTGAAAATTGTCTCCCAAAGAACGAAAGTGTAGAACCAGATATTGTCCTCCCTGTACCACCAACAACCAACCAGTCATCTCGGTCCAACCACACAAACGCAGCCCCTTTTCTACTATATTAAACTTCAAAACTATTCTGACCCTTGCAACACCATTAAACACCTGACAATATCCACCAGCACAACAGAGAGCGCCCATGTGAATTTACACCAAGACACAGGGCAATAGAGTAATATCTGTACTTATCTATGTTTATGTACTAACAAGTCCTCCGCGAGGGACGTTAAACGGGGGTGCAGTGTATCGGTGCTGTACACCGGGCACTTAAAAGAACCAGGGGCGCCTCTGGAATCGGGGCGCCCTCTGTATCCCGCTCGAACCCCCACTATCACCTCTTGGGGCGGAGAGCACAAAAACCACACACAAACTATAAGGAATTAACATTAATGCCAATAAGGATAATGATAATCTAGAGATAATAGGAATACTGCAAAAACCACTTTGATAAAAGGCAAACCACTACATAATCCATTAAAAAAAAAAAAAAAAAAAAAAAAAAAAAGCATCTAGTCACATTAAGGTCTCATTGGCCATCGTGCTATGATGTATAATATGACCTTATTTTCTCCCCTGAAGGGTCAAAGGGGCAGGTCAATACATCTGTAGTCGAGAAGACGCTGGACGACCTGTAAATAAATCTCAAATAAACAAAACAAAGTCATCAATGATTCTCGGTCAGCAGCTGGAGCGTGCTCGTCGCGACCGAGGCCAGGAGCCGCCTGCAGAAGAACGTCGAGGGGGTGGCTTTAAAGAGGGACCCCAGGACAGCATTACTCAGTACGCTCAACGCACTGGGGAAACTGTCTCGGGGATGAAGACGACAGCCGGTGGCAGCGAGAGGGGCCATAAAGGCAGAGCTGCTTGCTTGCACCCTTTAGTGGAGCTGCGTACAGACAAGAATTTGTCTTTGAATTGTCAACTACCAGTGCACATTAAGGCCACCGTGCACTGGTATATTTGGATCTAAATTATATCTTTGGCGAATACCCGGGAAGCCGGGGTAAATCTGACCTACTTTGGCTCAAAATTAATCTTTTCCCCCTGAAAGGTCACAGGGGCAGGTCGGACCATAGACCTCATGAAGGGGCCGGTAGGACCTGAAAATAAACTCTGATTTAAAAAAAAAAAAAAAGGCATCAATGATATGCTTCCGTGTCACCATGAAACATTAAGGTCTGTGTGTTCTGTACGGAAAACATGTTTATGCGTATGCAAAAAGTATAACCTATTTTGGTCTCGAACACCAACACTGTTTCACCACTGGGCATCTAAGTCCAATATTTGAAGTAAATAAGCATGCAATGCTAGTGTTTTATGTCGACGTTAAATTACATTGAATCTTTAGTGGACTTAAAAACAATACTGAATAATACTATAATCGTTATTAAATAACTGAACCTTTGAACTCCATACTTAATATGGTTGATGTCTATTAAGTCTTTAACACTGGCTATGATATAATATTGTTGCTTAAAGATTTTGCTTCGATACCATTTTTGCCATAAATTAATTTAACCTATCATTATTTAACCACCATCAAACATGCCCGTCTATTTCTCAACACTTGACAATTTGGCTAATGCAGATAAATTGTGCGCTGAATTTGACGAGACCGAATTGACAGACAAACCTATCGGGTTTCCAAAATCAATAGTTTATAAAAATGCAGCACTATTCATCGCTTTTTGTTGTTCGAATATATCATCAAATGATAGAATGTTTGTTTAAAAAATACAAGAATGGAAGAACGATTCGAATACTGTCAAAATTACATTGGGAACATATAGCACTAAATAATAAGTGTTTCTTTGTTTTTTTGAGTTCTCGTCTTTTGTTCATGCTTGCATCAGTAAAATAAGAAAATAACATTGTTTTAGTTTCAGATTATAAACAAGGGCTGTTTGTAAAACATGCATGCCCCCCATATGGGCTGTCAGTTGTAGTGGCAGCCATTGTGTGAATACGTGTTTTGTGACTGTGACTTTGACCTTTGACCTAGTGACCTGAAAATCAATAGGGGTCATCTGCCAGTCATGATCAATGTACTTATGAAGTTTCATGATCCTAGGCATAAGCTTTCTTGAGTTATCATCCGGAAACCATTTTACTGTGTCAAGTCACCATAACCTTTGACCTAGTGACCTGAAAATCAATAGGGGTCATCTGCGAGTCATGATCAATGAGCCTATGAAGTTTCATGATCCTAGGCGTAAGCGTTCTTGAGAAATCATCCGGAAACCATTTTTCTGGTTCGAGTCACTGTGACCTTGACCTTTGACCTAGTGATCTGAAAATCAATAGGGGTCATCTGCGAGTCATGATAAATGTACCTCTGATACAATTTTTAATACAATTTAACTAACATAAATGATCAAAATCAACTATTATTTCGTACAATAAAGTTTACCCATAAAAAGCAGTGTTCCTCATGACAAAAGCCAAAATTTCAACACTAGATAAGGTATGGTGATATAGATTTAACGAGATACATGATGCTCGTTTTATTTGTTTGTGCTTAAATATATTGTACGAACAATTCGATGTATTTATGGGCTTTTAAGAATAAAACAGCAAAAGTTAGATTTTATTTGAAACAATTTTCTCCGTTGTTTTGGCTTTCTTCAACTGCTTAAGCGCCGATTATTGATCAAATAATGGTTCTTGTAAAACAAGCCAAAAGGTGCATGGGACTTTTCATAAAACGGGTCTTTTCTTCCATATGTAAAATTTCCTCAGGGATATTGACACCAAGTCTTATTCACGATTGATAGATTTCTATAACCTACTGTCACACGGGTCAATTAGAAAGCATAGCATATATGAGTGAGAGAGGATTCCAAAGATGCAGGACATGACCTCCACATCGTGACCAGAAATGCTTAAGGACCAATCAAACCCCCTTCAGTTTGATCTCTACAAAGCGTTTTTATTTCATAAATTATATTAGTTAGTTTTCTTAAAACGTATTTGCTTTGCGCATTAAAATACCCTTATATGTTCTTAACTGTTTATTGTTTAAGCCACCCATATGCCTTTGTAACACACTGTTCTTATGTTAATTCATACAGTTTATTGTACGTCATACACATGCCTATGCAACGAATTTTACTCTATAAGTGTGTAAAATAGTTTAATATTTCAATTTTAAACGACATTTGTTCTGTAAGGAATGTACTCAAAAATATACGGAATGTACTCCAAAGCCAAATAAGTGTGTCATGCCAGGACGGCAAAATACAATTAAACAACTATCACAGTACAGTAACGCCATAGGCAATGTAAAGCATGTATATCCATAACAAAAACCAGAGACTTAGATATCTACGTCTCTGCAAAAACTTAACGTTTGTAGAATTGATTCAGACATTTCCAATCCTTGCTTTTATTTAAGTGCGGCCATGGTCCCAGATTAACAAAAATAGATGTTTAAAAATTGATTAGTGTTGCTGATCAATGATGGTGTAATTTAAAAGATGGATTTACAATTAACATATATTATAACATTTAGAATAGAACACGATACAAGTTGCCAAACAGCATTTAAAATAAACTCTCTTGACAATTTGGCAATACTTTTAACAGAAATCAAGTGATGCTGAATGTTAAAAGCGCGACAGTTTCTCCCATTTTTATAATTAAGCACAATGTCACTTATTTTTACAAAATAAAATTATTTAAGACTCAACACGGACGATTCTGTACACGGGATCAAAGGAGATGTCTGTATTTCGGATTAATGTCCATCTTGCAATACTGACATGGGAACTCTTTGGTCAAAAATGGATCATACCTGAAACATTGATGTTAATATTAAAGCGATCTACACATTAAGATTCACATCTTATTAAATTTCATAGAATTCTTGTAAAATATTAATACTTAGTATATATACACTACAACGCAATATTAGATTTATGGATGATGTTGATGATCAAGATGATGTGGTGATGGAGGTATAAAAACATAGGTAACTGGCATACCAGAAGTTAACTGCAAGGTTTCGTCCTTCTAGTACATTTGGATACGACTGTACTTCATGCCACCAAAATGAAGGAATGAACAGAACATCGCCTTCCTCGATCGTGCAATTTAAAGGCCGCACTTCACCAAACAATGGAAACCTCTGAAGAAAAGTTCAAATTAATAAAAAAACAATATCAATAACAAGAATTTGAACTATATTTCCTAAATGACACAACCATTATGATTGAATAATTGTTGACATAAAGGATTTACATATTCAATAAACATAACTACCATACTAATGTTGTATTTGTACCATTAGCAATTGCAAAATTACCAGCCTGAATAAGATAAAACAAGTATTGCATATATTGGAACTTTGTCCCAATTTTGAAAACAAATCAAATAAAACCCATGCCCATCCTATCAAATGCAACTTTCACAGGCCTAAATTAGGCTCCATTGATTTAGTATTCATAACTGTTAAACAATGATAGTTTATTAAATAGTTAAGTTTGGCTTTCACTAACAATCATGTATGCGATAACCCGAACTGTAGTGTATTTTTTTTAAATAACAAAAAAAAACGAACCAATCACCTGATTACTATTTGAAATATATATAGGAAATAATATATCAAAGTTTAACGATTATAAATCATTTTTGGCCTTGACTTATGACCTGATCAACAATAAACATCGTCTACTGCAGTTAGAAAACCAAAACCCAAACCATAATATATTGAGCAACAAGACCTGTGTTTGTGAAAAACAATGCCACCCACTGCGCTTTGAAGCCACAAAGCAGCTATTTACGAGAACGTTTAATTTTATTTAAATGAACTTTAATTGATAATTTAATATTATGCTTGTTGATACCAATTGATGTTTGATAATAATGATGTTGTTATCCCCAATTAAAGACGGAAGGATATAGATTCTATCTATTCGCCGACATGATGAGTAGCGCTATGCACAAAAATCATAACCCTACACCTTCTTAAATAAGAGCTTGATTTTTTTTGTTTTTGTATCATGTAAACTTTCAGGGCTATATCTCTGATATGATACAAGCGTCAAACATGAAACTTAATGGATGTAATGACTTTCTTAAAGAAGAGTAATTGCCCTTAGATTTTTTAGTATTCTACAATACCAGTCTTCGAAATTAGCACATGCCCGATCGCCCGTGGCGAGTAAAATTAATGCCGGGCTCATACAAAAATTCACGTTTGTGGCCCGCCAGGCATGTTAATTATTGAAGCCAATTGACAGTTTATAAAAAAAATCGTAAGTTCTTGATATTTGCAAATCTATTTTTCAATTTTGGAAGTTGTAAAACAATGAAATTCGATTGGTATAACAACACGCACCTGCTTGCTCACGTCATCGTAATTGTTTTTGACCGATGCATTTCGGTCACATTCAGTTCTTATCGACGGTTTCTTTAGAAAGTAATAGAGTAGATGCTTTTTGAATCGATTATTTCAATCAATCAAGTAATACGCATCCGTTTTCGTCAACGTCAACAAATGTCATTGTCGACATAGAGGCTATGTAGTATCTAATGTATGTTGATGGGGCTAAGCCCGGTAAAGCACTTCCAAAATAGAAAATTGACAATGATTAATAGAAAAAGGAAGCCAAGAAACCGTACCAGGACACCAGAGAACGCTCTTTCCAAGCGCTCTGGTGTAACGATCGACCATCTTTATTCTAGTGACTGATTAGATGTCATTGTATTCACTACTGTTGAAACAAATGTTCTGCTTTACTATGTGTAGCATTTAAGTGCAAAAATGTTGTGGTTTGTAACATTTTTGGTTAAAAAAGTTTGGGCATGTAAAAAATATGTTTGGCATGTAAAAATTCTTAAGTAACTGGTCAGACTGGCATGTAATTTTTCAAAGCTAATTTCGAAGACTGCAATACCTCAAGGGATAACTTAATTAATAGATCCCTGAGGCATAAAAACACATCTGAACAATTGATTGTTATAATTAAATAAATTATATTATGGAGTAACCTCAAAGGCTGGATTGGTTATGTCCACTGGAGACATGACCATTGATGTACTGTCCATCAGCAACTGTTTACGGAATGTGTTTGTCTCCAAGTTGTATGACAACACTGCCTCTGGAATGTGAGCCTCATAAAGCTTTTGATTGTCATGTGGATCAAACAAAATAACCTGCTTTCTTCCACTGATCTGAAAAATATGGATTAATAATTAACAAGGGCTGTTTGTAAAACATGCATGCCCCCCATATGGGCTGTCAGTTGTAGTGGCAGCCATTGTGTGAATATGTTTTTTGTCACTGTAACCATGACCTTTGACCTAGTGACCTGAAAATGAAAGGGGTCATCTGCCAGTCATGATCAATGTACCTATGAAGTTTCATGATCCTAGGCCTAATTATTCTTGAGTTATCATCAGGAAACCATTTTACTGTTTCGAGTTACTGTGACCTTGACCTTTGACCTAGTGACTTGAAAATTTATAGGGGTCATCTGACAGTCATGATCAATGTACCTATGAAGTTTCATGATCCTAGGCCTAAGCGTTCTTGAGTTATCATCCGGAAACCATCTGGTGGACAGGCAGACGGACCAACATGAGCAAAAAAATATACCCCCTCTTCTCCAAAGGGGGACATAATTAATATCTTTTATATATATATTAAGATCAAGAAAACATATTTACTAGCAAAATGTTCTACAATGCATATGAACTATTTACAATAATTCAACTCTCAGCTTTATAACTCAGAGCCGTCAATCTCATAGCAAAAATAATCAAAGACTCAGGATTCTGTGTATAGGAACTAATGATCTACAAACTTTAATCAAATCTAATAACCCTATTAATTACCTGGCATAAAAAGTTATCAAATGGATCAAAATGTAACTTTCCAAGTGTGTCACCATCGCTCAACCAAATATTAAGATGCTTTAGTTCCGAGACAGTTTTAAGAAGTGGCAATTCAACAATATCATCCACAATATCAGCCATTATGTCAGCAATTGAAGAGTATTCCAAGTAAGCAGAGCAATTCTTCATTGTTTTGTTTGATACCAAACTAAATAGGTCAATAAACTCAGAAAATTTCATATTTTTCATTGCAGGTCTTACAACAACAAGATCTGGGAATATCAGCTGATCTCTCACATTTTTTGGTATTTTAAATTCATTAAAATTATCAAAGTTACTTGCAAAATCCACACCTTCAAATTCACCACTTGGTGTCAGTTTAATATGCACATTTTCGTTGCCGTAAGTGGTAGAAAAGTATTCATTAGTCCATTTTCCTAGTGCTGCCCAATGTTTTGTTGCATTCTTTATAATGACTGGCTTTGATTTTTTTAGAAAATTATGGAAAAATTCATCTTTTGCTGGCAATTCAATCTTATCACATTTTTTCATACCAAGATCTAAGTTTTTGAAATTATTTTGCATTTGATTTTCTTTTTTTGAATATTTTGAATTGAACATTGTTTGGGAGCAATTTTCATAAATACAAAATTGGCTTGATTCATGAAAACTAAAAATAGATTTCATGTCTGGATAGCTCGAGTCCACCTTGTAAAAGGTTTTTAGGATTTCTTGTCTGTGGAGACCTTCAACTGTAAGGAATCCATTTGGAGATCGATACAGGTTACATTTTTCATTTATAAATTGAGTAATAATGTGCATGTTTAAGGATCCACTATAAACTTCAGCGCTTGGCTCTGCTAATGTAGTCCCTTGTGTTGAGAGACAGGTTCGGTCCAATGATAGTTTTGGAAAGACTACCAAGTTCACTGCTCTTAAATCAGATACCTCGAATATCTCTTGGTTTGTGTTCTTTAATGATTTTCCTGACGGCCATTGAAAACCTTTCAGATGAAAGTATCCAACTAATGCGCCTGTGTCTTCAACATATGCTGTATTTAACTTGTATTGGAGAGTTTCATCGTGTTCGCTGGTAACACTGACGTTGTTTACGTCAGCGACAGCGGTTTGATCCAATAAATTAGACGGAATGCCAATAAAACATTTGTCTTTGCAAATATCCATTATGTCTGTAGATGTAAAAATATACGGATTATCAAAAATTGTATGTGAGTAGACATGATATATCGAAATAATATCAAAATGTAGCAAAATAACAAAAGCTACGTAGTGTTTGGATTTCGTAGGTGCCATTTTGAAAATGTGTATTTTTCGGATACCGGGCCGCATCCCACACGGTTTGCATAAAAGATTACAAAACTTCAAGTAACAAATTTCATGACAGTAGCTTATTCTCGTGATATCTCTACATGACTTAGGTTATAAAATTTCGTATAAAAATATTTTTATTTTTTGTTTTAATTTGTGTGACCTTAGTCTGATCAGTATCGCAAAAGATCTTTTAAATAGACAAAAAAGATTTGAAACATTATTTGAAGTAAGAGTGCAGGAGATCTCGTGCTTTCTCGCGACCTTCTATGATTTTGGCTTTTTGATGCGTGCCTTCAGCGATTTGCCTGTTTATATTCCAACAAAAACGATTAAATGACTTCTCTGAAATATCAAAGTTTCGATATATAACATATTGAAAACAGATTTAATAAGTACATAAGTATTACAAGAATAATGTATACTAGGTTTATAAAACATGTGTCTCTGCAGCAATATTAAAGGGGCCTTTTCACAGATTTTTGCATGTTTTGAAGTTTGTCATTAAATGCTTTATATTGCAGGGGCGTAGATAACCTCCCAACATTCGGGGGGGGGGGGGCGGTCAAGTTTCTGTACTGGGAACATAAAGATGTTCGTTTGAGAGGGTTGTCCTCTCCCGTGGTTCCGAAAAAAAAATACAATTACAATTAATATGGTGCGTTTTGGGGGAACTTTCATGTTGATATAAATGTTATTATTTTCTTTCCCAAAACTCTAATTACAACATAAAATTAAGTAAATGTTTATGTATTTTAATGACGGAGTTTAACAAGTGATATGATAAATAAAAACATTAACATTACATTCACAATGGATATATTTTATTACTTATGGACATATTTAACACCTGAAAATGGAAGAGTGTTATAAATAACCACATGAAAATACAAAACAACCAATACAATATGACATGATTAGTAAATAATGTATCCACATTTCGAGCACTATTAATATACTGAACCAGTAGTGCGTTCAGTTACAGCGAACGTTCGCCAATGATCGTTCGATTCCGAGTCGGTCTTATTGAACGATAAGTTCGGCGCGAACGTTTCAAGATGGCGGCTCCCAGAAATTTGTTGCGATTTTGATGGCGGAAATCGCTAATAACACAGAAAGTACTTAACTAACAGAAATTTTCAAAAAAAAAAAACCTATAATAATTTGATTATAATTATAAGTGGTGTGGATACGATAGTGTTATTTTTCATTAGCGATCGAAATTTAGTGTAAGAGGTGCATTGAATCAGTTATAAAACAAAGCCCTAAAATAGCGCAATACATAATAATCTTCAAATGTAGTTGTAATTTTCTTTTACATTGAATGAATTTTCGTTTCGTTTACATTTAATGAAAAAATTAATAAATTTTAGCATTCACATGGAAAAAAACAACACCTGCATATTTTGCGAATTGAACTGTCTTTGAATGCACGTGTATATTGAAAACTCTTTTGTAGTGGTTATGAGCGATACAAATCTGGCATTTTATTATACCATAAATCAATACATTTATTTTACCCAAGTATTTTATATCGATATTATGATCAAACGCGATTGCTTGTTTTCACGATGATGTTTCGAACACTGCAAAAACGCACGATCTTTACACGTTATTATATCTGTTTACATTTGCAGGTACCCGTTAAATACGATAATTGTGTAGCAGTACATTTCTACACTATTTTAAATGTATTGTCATTATAAAACACTTAAGTGTTATGTTTAAACTGGCTTATATATATACTTTATAGTTTCTGTTAATCCATTTCGAACAAATGTACGTCTATTTTTTAAATATGTTCAAATGTTTTATTAAAGCAACTGTTAAGTTTTTGGCTTAATATGCCCAGAGATGACACGGAGGTATCATAAATTGTGTTTAATGACAAGACACATGTGGTTAATGACCCCATACTGAGTCATACAAATATGGGTCCCTGGGTTTATTACACCCTGTTTTCTTAGTTATTGTCTGGACAGTATCCGATCATACCGAGATAATCGGTTTGTGATGAGCAAAGGGGCAATTAAACAATGGGTGGTTAAAATGCTGAAATAAGGAGTGTAAAAATTGGTGTTAACAATTAAATAAAAACATTTACATGTATCAAGAGGATTTAGTTAATCTGTAACAAGGTAAGTCTTTACGGACATATATAGGTTCAAATAGTTTCTTTATGTTGATTACATAAAATCAATCAATGTGTTGCTTGTTTTCGTCCTTATTTGTGTTAATTCATTGGATTCTACTTAAATTGGAAGAATTTCAATTTCTGAGTATTTTGTTGTTCTTAAAATGGGTCGCGAATGTGATTGAAATCTTATCACGATGCGGATCATCAAACGCAAACAATAGCAGAATGGTCGCAGTGTTGGCGGCCAAAATTTGAGAATGCGCAAACGTGACGTCATTATCGAAATCCCCAAAACCTCCTATACACTTTGTTTATTGTTCAATTCACTTTATGTACTACAAAAAAAGAACAAATATCGAAGGTACACTGAACAAATACAACATATTTATTTGTCCGCCATCTTGGTTTCGCTAGCGAACTACCTCCCGAGAGGGTTCGCTTCGGTTCGCGAACGTTCGCGGCGAACCGAGCGTTCAATAGCGAACGTTCGTGACCGTTCGCGAACTATAGCGAACGTTCGCTGTAACTGAACGCACTGCAGGATGAATAAATATGATTAAATTAAGTTAAATAAACAAAAATTACGGATAATTTATTTTTAAGCCACAATTTATCATGCACTGTTCGCGTAATGTTAATGCCAAGTGTCACATTCTATGAAAACTTCCCGAAGATAGTTAACCGTGATTCATTCACACTGACGAACTAATTGGCAACATCTAACAAGTCCATTGCGTCGGTAGCACACCTGTGCACGTGGAGCGTCATGAGGTGGGTGAGTCTCTCCTGTGTCATAGACGTCCGGAGGTACGTCTTCAGGCGTCTCAGGCCGGAAAAGGACCTCTCGCTGGTGGCGTTGGTGGCACCAGGACGTGGCAGAGGACGCGCATCACCTCCGAGAAAAAGAGGCGAGACTCAGGAGGCAAGTCGCGGAAGAACGTGACAATGTCCGTGATGGTCTTGACCTTCTTGTCCCGTACGGCGACCTGGTACGTCTCCAGCTGAGTGGTGAGCGCCTGCTCGTTGAAGTCGTCCCTGTAGAAGTCCATTACGCTCCGCAGATGAGTGGCGTAGTCACCACCACGGGCGCAGCACACAAGACGGTCTTGGAGGGATGTGTAGGTTTTGTAGCCTGGCTGATCGAATCTGTCCTTGATACACGCGATCACCAAATCGAATGCTTCAAAGTAGACCTGGCGGTACCGATCACGTGCTGTGGCTGGATACTCGTGGGCCCCGGTTCCAACGTCATAGCGTTTCGGCATCTTGCGTCGCCTGGGAACCACTGGCTCTCCTACGTCGACGTCATCGAGCTGGCTGTTGACGTCAACCCAAAACTTGTCGAAGGCATCGTCGGAGCGCTTGCAATAATTGATAATTGTAAACATTGGAAATAAAATGCTCCAGTGAAAAATCGAGAATAAAATAAAGAAAAGAAAAAAAAGTAACCCTCAACTGGGTTCGAACCACTGACCCCTGTTGTCCTGGAGTAAAAGTATAGGAGGTTTTGGGGATTCCGATAATGACGTCACGTTTGCACATGCTCAAATTTTGGCCGGCAACACTGCGACCATTCTGCTATTGTTTGAGTTTGATGATCCGCATCGTGATAAGGTTTCAATCATATTCGGGACCCTTTTAAAATACAACAAAATACTCAGAAATTTAAATTCTTTCAGATTAAATAGAATCCAATGAATGAACACAAATAAGGACGAAAACAAACAACAAATTGATTGATTCATAACATAACATAAAGAAACTACATGTATTTCAACCCATATGTCCGTAAAAACATACCTTGTTACAGATTAACTAAATCCTCTTGAAACATGTAAATGTTTTTATTTAATTGTTTACGCCAATTTTGACACTTCTTATTTCAGCATTTTTAACCACCCATTGTTTAATTGCCCCTTTGTTCATCACAAACCGATTATCAATATAAAGCATTTAAAGCATTTAATGACAAGCTTCAATACATGCCAAAATCTGTTGGACGGCCCCTTTAATGATCCAGCAGCTTAATTGGCCTTCTTTGGAAAAACGAAGATATAAGGCCGAGTTTCCATGCATCCGTGTCCGCGCTCCGGGTCCGCGTTCCGTGTCCGCGTTCCGTATACGGACACGGAGTATCGTTTCCATGCATCCGCCTATTACTTAAGCCTTTCCGTGTAAAAAGTTCATTCCAAACGTGGTGGTACTTGGATTAGGATAACGTTATTAGAAGAGCACACATTTTTATGATGACTGCTGCGGCAGCACTGCATGTTAGTAGACGGAAACGCAGACATAGGTACTGGTCACGTGCCATCATAAAAAACCGTCAAAAGTACGGTAATACTACCATCGTATTAGAGAATTAGAGCTGAACGATGAAGAGTTCAGGACCTTGGTAAGTTATTAATAATTATTAACAAAATATTTTAATATTGTCATAACCCAAGGTATACAACAATCCTAATTATCTCATTGTTTCATACCGCTATCAGCTAATATCTCCAACACCACAGTGCAGGAAGCCGAAACTAGCTGAAAAGCCACTCTGGACAGGCTGAATTAATGACAATTAGCATAGTTATATTGATAAACATTGCTGATTATTCGTATAACAGATTTCAAAACTTGTATGTGAACCCGCATAGACAAAAAAGAACATAAATAGCGACTTCTTATAGCGTTATATCTTGTTTGAAATATATACTGTGTCTTTTGAAAAGCGATTAAAGAGTGTACAATATGCATACGATATATATTCGTTTGATGCAATGTCTTTGTCGTTGTATTCTTTCATACATTGGTTGTATATTTCAGGGTGATCACTTACTAAATATATTATTTTTTCACTAATATTTATGCTTGAAAGTCGACCATTCGTGTTCACTTCCGTCCGTGTACTGAGTCCGCGTCCGTGAAAAATCGCTCACCGAGCGATTCTTCACGGACGCAATTCGCGGACGAAAAATGCGGACGCGGAACGCGGATACATGGAATCGCTCCAACAGATTTCAACCAGTTAGTTTTTTTCGCGGACACGGACACACGGACACGGAACGCGGACGCGGAGACATGGAAACCCAGCCTAACGCTGACTTAGTACTTATGTATAAAGTTGTGCACAGCCTAGTAGCAGTACCAACATCAATTCTGCATGTCCCATCAGTTCGACACGATATGAAATTCATCCCTTACCACTGTAAGATAAATGCGTATCAACATTCTTTCTCCCCACGAGTTATTGTTCCGTGGAATCGTCTACCCGACCAAGTGCTTCAGCTAGACACAGTTGACAGTTTTAAGGCAGCGAGCTACAGCCGGCTGTGGGGGTGTGACGGGCTATTATTAACAGTGTATATGTATAGTGTACATACAAGTTGGACATTTTAAGTCACGTTTTATATTTGGCGCATCCGACCCCGCGCACATGCACAATCACCCGCACCTTCACCCGATGCCCAATAGGATTTTGTGAAGTATCTCATCGAAGTCGAGGATGATGATGATGATGATGATGATGATGATGATGATGATGATGATGATGATGATGATGATTATGATGATGATGATGATGATGATGATGATGATGACGATAATGATGATGATGATACCAAATTCACATGCTGCCGAAACGGGAATTGAATCCGGTCAACAAAGTGAGACATGCATGAAACAATCCCCGGCGCCCAACAATCACTGCGCTAACCAGACAGCGCACTGCATTTTTCTCTCTCTCTCTCTCTGTGTGTGCGTGCGTGCATACGTGCGTGCGTGTGTTATTCAGAGTTTATTTACATGTCGCCGCCCGAGTTTTCGGGACTACATTATGTGCGGACCAGACTGCATTTCTTATATTCTGCTGTTTCAATATATTAGGAAGATTTGGCCGCATATTACACTTAGGTACTTACGTGCGGGCAGACGCTTTTCGTGATTTACGCAAGCGTCTCTCCGTCAAGATTAATATTGTCCTTGACCCACAATTTTAACATGTTTCTTCTACAAACTGTCACATAGAGGTGATAATTTAAATGGCCTCATTTAGACGAAGAAGCAGTAGTTTCTTTCGCGCATTTAAAGATGCAGATGATGTCGATGTTTATGCTATGGACAGAGGGGCCACTGCGGCAGCCCAGAATCGCTGGCATTTCGAGTGTGCATGGGAAGTTGCAAATAAAGGTAGTTGTTCTTGAAAGTTGAATGCTCTGAGCTTTAATAAGTAGCATGTCTATCCAGATTACTAGATTAACCGAAAACGCAATAGCATTACCGAAAGCGCACTGGATATATGCGTTACGTATACAATACAGTCGATTTGTGTATAGCGGATTTTAGTGAGTAACGGATAGCTTAAACGTTTTTTGCAAAATACTTCTATTTTATGTTAAGATTTATAGTTTTCTATTAATTTAATACAAATAGCCTATCATTGTCAAGTCGATTCATGTTTTTGTTGATGTGTGTCAATGTTTACAACAGTTTCTTTTTTCCAAAGCAAAACAAGGTCACGTTATGTACTCACCGTTTTTTATGACGACAGGAAAAGTGCAGACACATGGTTTCTTTAATTTTGCAGATTTTGTTTGGTAAACATAATGTTCATTGATGTAATATTTTAGTATTATGTGTCCTTTACAAAAGTAAGAATGCTCAGAAACCAAATTGATGCGTACCACGTAAAATAAGGGGATTTCAGGGGATTTCGGGGGATTTCAGTATTTCTACACACCGTAAAATAAGCATGGAAGCTGCAACTCGGGATTTAGTGAATAACGGACATGTGGTGACCCATATTCAGGAATGTGGGGATTGTCTCAAAATAAATATAAACCCAATTGAAGTTGTCCAATACACATGTGGTAAGCGTGTGGCTATGATATTAATAAGTAAAAACATCTTTTTTAATGAAAAATAATCAAATTATAATGAAAAATCGATTTCTCTGAAAACATATTTTCCGTAATCAAATCTATATATAGATTCAACTCAAAATGACCCGAATATAGGGTGCATCGCTTTGAACAGCAATTACTTCATCAATTGTGCAGCAATTTCCATGAATTTGGTCTTCTTAAACGCAGAAATGAATTTCCTTTCTGGAAATGTACATATATTGTAATTATTTTTTACAAATGCTGTGTCAAATTTTAATAAATAACACGATACACATGTAATCCGATAAAGACCTAAGCGATCCTTTAATGGCTGATTCAGTGTACCATGAAATTCGCGCTGTAAACAAATAATATTTTTGGGAAATTTAAAACCGCTGGCATGTTTTAATAGGAAAGACGTGTCTATCTAGGTTTAATTACTGAATGCATGGTGTTTATGTTGAAATTAGACTCGAAGTCCTTAGCTATCTGTTATACACCAATCGACTGTATTAGGATAATTAGTAACATGCTGTTAATACAAATGTTTCAAGTCACATATTAAAATGTTTATTGTTGATAATTTGAGATACCTTTGCTATATTGTTGAAATTTATTGAAATGCAAACTCGTTATTTGTATGTGTTCTTTAACGTTTTATTCGTTCAATGTAAAAATCGCCCCGGTTTTGAGGAGAGAAAAAACGTGTACATTCTAATACGTTACAGGTGTGCAAAGGATATGCATACTAGATAGGTTATAATAGTTTTTGTCAATAGACCGTTCCAGATTTTAGTAATTACCCAAATACACTGTAACTTCAATATAACGCGGTCAATGGGGTCCAAGCCGCGAAACAGCGTTATAACGGATCCACGTTATAAGTTTTGAGCTCATTTACTGCAGGGCGCTATAAAAAAAAACAACAGGTATAGAATAGCCAATAATATAGGTCATGTATATTGCCATTCTGTGTTGACGCAAATACATGCATATAAACCGAATCGTATCGATAATAGTATACATACCGCTTTTCTTATGTGCACATTTATCCGATAATCCAATAAAATTGCAACATCACTTAAAAAATAATAATCTTGAACATAAATGACGATATATGTTTAAGAAATTCGTAAACAACCGTACGCATATATGCCATTTTCAGAAGTGTTAAAGAGTACAGTGCATTATGGGGCAGAGCTTTAATTGGATGAGCGACTTTAAATTTAGATTGAATGCAATACGATTCATGTACAAAAAATGTTTTATTGCGTCATACGCATGCAAAAAACGTGTTTCCCGGGGACTTTCTGATACCGCGCGAAAATGAAAGTGAAACTCTGTTAACAATTACCGGTACACTGTGTTCGCATGTAAATAAATCGTCTGCATTATTTAATGTCTTATACATGAACTGAAAGATTAAATGACATAATACTAGAATGATAATGAAATGACAGAAAAAGTTGTTTTATACAGTGGTCAGTATATTTCACAGCCGCTCATTTAATATAGTCAAACTGCAACCATATCAAAGTAAGAATGTTTTAATCGTTTTGAATTACTTTAATTGTATAACTATCCCGCTTGCACTTAACTTATGGAAATTATCGCACTGAACCGCTCTGATGAGGAATACATGTAATAAACACTGACATGCGAGTTTTTCACACCTTTATTGACATTACACAACAGATTAACACCAATTAGCTGTCGGTGATGTCTAACCTCGAGGCGATTATAATCGGTTCAACGGACGGTTGAATAAAGCAATCAACATGTGATTGCCGCCATCTTTGAATTGTCTGAAAATACATGAAGTTGCATAATACGGATTTGAATCAGAAATGGAAGGTTGGAGAAAAAATGGGATCCAAGCACCCCCCGCGTTATATTGGATTCAGCGTTATAACGGAGCGCCTTATATTGGAGTTACAGTGTATCTCCCCTGAATACTCTCCGCGTCCCCCATCACACTACTGCCTAACAACCGGTAACATATATAAGAGAGCGCCAATTATTCAACGGATAAATTTCTTTCTTTTTGTAATTTTTTTTGTTTGTCATGCAAATTCCGGAAATAAAGTTTTTCTGCTAGAAGAGATGTTAAGCTAGTGTTTTAACAGAAAAAATGTTTGAAAAATGTGCATTTTTTTGGTATTTGTCTAGGAAAAGAAACACGTTGACACATTTAAAAAAAACCATTTAATAAAATTAAATGCAATATTTATCATATGATTATTTGCATCAATCTTAAAATCGTGTAATCCTTCCCATTCCAGTGTTGAATTGCCCGTTTGTTTGGCATAATCCGATTATCTCGTTTTGATCAGATATTATCCAGACTTAACTAACAACTTGTAGTCATCCCGGGGTGTCATAAACCACACTGTAAAATTTACCTAAAAACATAACATTTAACGTATTTAGCGGGTATCGGTTAATTAAAACTACGTCATTTCGTATGAAGATTTAATGTTACGGCAATGCACGAACGACATCATAAAAACAAGAAATTACATTTGATACCAACGGGGGTAAATAATGTTTAAAAAAAATATGTATCTAGATATATGTGTGTTAAAATGTTAGATATTTGCCACTCATACTCACTAGTAACGAGTTTTCAATATACATGAATACACATGTTTAATTTGCATCATGTCAAGTTGTGTTTTTCAGTTGTATGTTAATATTCCTCAATAGCGTCATTCTCTGTAAAAAAAAACATCAAATTAAAATTACATGTAAATACTGTCATGCACTTCGCTTTTAATAGGGCTTTGTAGTACGTTTATATTCAATGCACCCCTTACACTTTCTATCACTCACGTGTTTATCACACTAACGTACTTATGCCGTTCATAATTATATTTTTATAATTAGATGTATTACTATTGTAATTTATTGAAGCTTTTCTGCAAAAAATAATACGGCTTATGGTTATGCATAGAGCTCTTTGTTGTGTCAAATTGTCGGCCTTTCAGTCTTCAGATAATCTTTACTTTGATGCTAATGACGCGTTTTTTTAAGATGCCAATAAATGCATTAAAAAATTCTTTTGGTACTAAATAATATATTTTTGAAATATTATTTAGGTGTTTTTTTCAGAGTTTCGTTTCGATTAATTGACTAAACAAGCGTTGTTATCCATATGTTTTGCGTTACTGCAAAAACCTATAAAATACATTTTTTAAGATGTTTGGTTTATAGCTGTTAAATGATTCCAAAGATGAAAATCTACT
Organism: Dreissena polymorpha; assembly: GCF_020536995.1. NCBI lineage: Eukaryota > Metazoa > Mollusca > Bivalvia > Myida > Dreissenidae > Dreissena > Dreissena polymorpha. The sequence goes on along the minus strand of NC_068355.1, from coordinate 95,689,410 downwards.
CAACTAGATATAGTCACTTTCTCTTCATCTTCCATATAATCTCCTAAAAGATCGCTAAGATCAATATCACTCTCCTAAAAGTTCGGGTTTTTGTACGAGACATAATTCCAGCTCACAAAATAAAATTTAAATCCAAACAACAATTTGTTTATATCTGATATCAGTTAGAACAAGAAAAATAATAGAAGGCGTATCAAAAATACCATACTTAATACAATATGTTATGATTTTAGAGTATAGAGTTTTACCCATTTCAAACAATTAGCGTTAATTAATTGCGCGAGAATCTTTAATAAGTATAATCTGCTTGATGTTGCGGCTATTAAAATCAACACAACAAGACATGCGTGAATTGTTTGTAACAAGTAATAAGTAAAATGTCTAATCAAAATAATATGAGCGACTGAACCGGCAAATTTTCGCCGATGATTACCACTTGTTAACACACACACACACAAAACAAACACACAAGAGCATTTTAATTTTTTTATTTTTAACAATCAATCTCAACTTCAAACAATCAATTTAACAACAAAAAATGTGATAATCGTCTGAAAATTATTCATTAAGTAATTTATTTATCCGACATCGGCGAAGCGGGTATTTGCTACGTCTTTGGCTTTTGGAATCGCTGACTCGCAGAAGTTGGCAGTAGTGTAATGGCGGACAGTCATGTGACTGACAATATGGCGACGGTCAATTTATCGATTCTTGAACGGTCTATATACAGTTTGCTAATATTGACATACAATTATATTTATTTATTATTTATGTCTCCCAGGTTCATTTTTTTACATGCGCAGAGACATTTAGGCGTAAAAAAATAATTGTTTGTTTCCGGCGGCCTGACCCTACCTATTTTTTTGCCGCCGGTCCTGATCTTTTTTGAGCCCAAAATTCTAAAAAAAATCGGACTGCGTATTTTTCGGCCACGTCAATTAACTGTCTATGTTATCCACATATTATTTTTAGCTCATCTATCTTTTGAAAAAAATTATGAGCTATTGTTATCACCTTTGCTGCGGCGTTGGCGTCCGGTTAAGTTAAGTATCAATGCTATTGAATTCAAACTTGTTACACTTACTTACTATCATGAGGGGATTGGGCAGGCAAAGTTAGATAACTCTGGCTTGCATTTTGACAGAATTATGTGCCCTTTTTATACTTAGAAAATTGAAAATTTTGGTTAACGTTTGTGTTAAGGTCCATTTTATTCCTTAAGTATCAAAGCTTTTGCTTTCATACTTGCATCACTTACTAACTATCATAAGGGGACTGTGCAGGCAAAGTTATGTTACTCTGACTGGCATTTTGAGAGAATTATGTGCCCTTTTTATGTCCCCCACCACTATAGTGGGGGACATATTGTTTTTGCCCTGTCTGTTGGTTGGTCTGTTGGTTGGTTGGTTGGTTGGTTGGTTGGTCTGTTTGGGCCAACTTTAACATTTTGCAATAACTTTTGCCATATTGAATATAGCAACTTGATATTTGGCATGCATGACTGTGTATCTAATGGAGCTGCACATTTTAGTGGTGAAAGGTCAAGGTCATCCTTCAAGGTCAAAGGTCAAATATATAGCTTCAAAGCAGCGCAAAAGGGGACATAGTGTTTCTAACAAACACATATCTTGTTATACTTAGAATATTGAAAATTTGGTTAAGTTTTGTGTTAAGGTCAACTTTTTTCCTAAAGTATCAAAGCTATGCATTTCATACTTGCAACACTTACTAACTATCGTAAGGGGACTGTGCAAGCAAAGCTATGTAACTCTGACTGGCATTTTGACGGAATTATGGGCCCTTTAACTTTGAATATATGGTAACGTTTTGTGTTAAGATCCACTTTACTTCTAAAGTATCAAGGCTATTGCTTTTAAACTTCAAATACTTTCATGCTACCATGAGGGTTCTTTACCTGGCAAGTTGAATTTTACGTTGACCTTTGAATGACCTTGACTCTCAAGGTCAAATTATTAAATTTTGCTTAATTTGCCATAACTTTGTTATATATGATAAGATTTGATTGATACTTTGCAGGGCCATCAATCTATCAAATCTGCCGCCGAATTTCGGTGGCAGTCCCCCACCTGAAAAGTATACTTTTTTCCCCTTTTTGGGGAAAAATTCCCCTTAAAAAAAAAAAAAAAAATTTTTTTTTTTTTTTATAGAAAGATGTGTCTCCTGATTATTATATCTCAATTCTATTTCAATTTAAACTTTTCAAACATACTAAATTATGAAAAATGCAATGAATATAGTGCAAACATGTACAAATGAAATAATGAGAGAGTAAGTAAAAAAATCCCCCAAAAAGGGAAACGCTGCGAAAATTCCCCCACCTAAGGGCTGCGGACCCCTTCCCCCAAAGTAGTGTGAGGGCCCTGCTTTGACAAAACAACTCTTACCTGACATACCACAATAGACTCCACCCAAACCATCCCCCATGCCCCCTCCAAATCCCCCCTGAATCCCCCCTCAATCCCCCCATTATTTTTTTTTTAATTAAAGATCATCTAATAAATTTCCACCACACCTTCACACTATACCCCCACCCCCCACCCCCCAAAAATAATTTTTATGCCCCCGGTATGGTGGCATATAGCAGTTGAACTGTCTGTCAGTCAGTCCTAAAAAACTTTAACATTGGCCATAACTTTTTCACTTTTGAAGATAACAACTTGATATTTGGCATGCATGTGTATTCATGGAGCTGCAAATTTTGAGTGGTGAAAGGTCAAGGTCAGGGTCATCCTTCAAGGTCAAATGTCAAATTTATGGTGTCTGTCCGTCCGCAAACTTTAACATTGACCATAACTTTTTCAATATTGAAGATAGCAACTTGATATTTGGCATGCATGTGTATCTCATGGAGCTGAACATTTTGAGTGGTGAAAGGTAAAGGTCAAGGTCATCCTTCAAGGTCAAATGTCAAATATATAGCGTCTGTCTGTCCGAAAACTTTAACATTGGCCATAACTTTTTTAATATTGAAGATAGCAACTTGATATTTGGCATGCATGTGTATCTCATAAAGCTGCACATTTTGAGTGGTGGAAGTTCAAGGTCATCCTTCAAGGTAATTTTTTTTATAAATTATTCAAAGCGGCGTTCTCATGAAGCTGCACATATTGAGTGGTGGAAGTTCAAGGTCAAGGTCATCCTTCATGGTCAAGGTCATCCTTCTAGGTCAAAGGTAAAAAAAAAATCAAAGCGGCGTTCTCATGAAGCTGCACATTTTGAGTGGTGGAAGTTCAAGGTCAAGTTCATTCTTCAAGGTCAAGGTCATCCTTCAAGGTCAAAGGTAATTTTTTTTTTTAATTCAAAGCGGTGTATAATCCTGTATATTCCAGTTTTAAAGCAAATTCTGGTAAATATCTACTATAAAAGTGCTCAAGAATAACAAGAAACACAAACAATCACCAATTTTCTTAAGCATCATATACATTTTGGCATTTGATACTACTGTGAAACCATTATTAATCGTCAGGCATTAATTTTCATAAATTTCGTCAATCGACCAATCGGCGAATTTAAGATCCAAACGAACAATCATGCTCTATGTTTGAACAAAAACAAACACCTAGTTGAACAATATTTTAAAACTTTACCGTAGACATGAGGCATTAATTTCCAACATAATCCATGCAGACATTCACTGCTGTTTCGTAATCAAGATTAATCCGGTTTTGACACAAAGGGATGTAGATTACACAAGGTACTTAACTGACATGTGACACTTCTTTAAAACGCGTGTGCATTACAGCTGTATCAAATGCGTTGACTTTGTTTATGTAGAATGGTAATGAATTAGCGCTAATTGTTTATAACTTTATTACCCATTAGGTGCATAGTGTTTTTCAGGGGTGTTGCATATTAGCCATCACGCAGCGAATGCCGATGAAAGACAATAAACCAAATGAAAAGATGACGATGTATGATCAACATGCGTATTTATCACAAATTAATAAAGAATATTTTAATTGCTGTTTGTTGTTTGATTGTTTGCGTTTAACCACACTTATTACTATTTTATATGTTCAATTTATTTATTTATAAATTATTGACATTATTGATTTATATACCGGTAGTTTACTTTTTAAGAACAAACACTCACATAGAGTTTCTAATTTTAATGTTGATATCAGAATAAAAAAAGCATTTTATTTGAAAAAGAAACCACTTGACAAACTGGAACCTCTTTCGTATAACACAAACAGTTTTAAAACAGTATTGACAGCATTTTAATAAAAATCATACCAACTAGAACACATACCCGATTGGCAATTGGCTTCGTTGTTACAAACACTCGTTAACGGTTATTCGATCCCACTTGTCCGCTAATCATAACAATGAACGTGTTAATGGCATACATTAAGAGGGTCCATTACTGTCCCTTGATAACAAAAGACTAGTTAATTGGCATGTGACAAACAGGCCCCACCTCCTGCAGTGATTCTCAAGTGTGTTCCCGCATTCATACCACGATTTTTTGCAACTGCGATTGATCGCGAGTATGTATTACACACAAATCGGATATTGACTGACGCATTTTTTTAAAATTCAAAATCAGAAATCGGCGAATTTAAGTGCTGACGAAATCGTCATTTTTATAAAAATGACGAAATTTTGTGCTGTAAAAAAATAAATGGTTTCACAGTATTTATCCCCACGCTTTTTGAAAAAAAGGTGGGGATATTGTGGTGATCTCCGCCGTCCGTCTGTCCGTCCGTCTGTCCGTCCGTCCTGGCCACTATCTCCTCCTACACTAAAAGCACTAGAACCTTGAAATTTACACACATGGTAGCTATGAGCATATGTGCGACCCTGCACTATTTGGAATTTTGATCTGACCCCTGGGTCAAAAGTTATAGGGGTTGGGGTGGGGCCGCGTCAGAAATTATCACTCATTTTTTTAGGTTATTTTACATTTACTTCTTTATTTCTACACCGATTCACTTCAAATTGATACTGGACCTCACCTATGACAATACGGTCAATCTCAACCATGCATGGCCCCATTCCCAACCCTGGGGCGCCCCGCCCACATAGGCCACACCCACCAAAAATTTCCATTTACTATAATTTTTTCATTTCTACACGGATTCACTTCAAATTGATACTGAACTTTTGTTATGACATTAGGGTCAATCTCAACTATGCATGGCCCTAATCCCAACCCTGGGGCGCCCCGCCCACATAGGCCACACCCACCAAAAAATTCCATTTACTATAATTTTTTCATTTCTACACGGATTCACTTCAAATTGATACTGAACTTCTCTTATGACATTAGGGTCAATCTCAACTATGCATGTTCCCATAACCAACCCTGGGGCCCCGCCCACATAGACCACACCCACCCAAAATTGCCTTTACTATAATTTCTTCATTTCTACACCGATTCACTTCAAATTGATATTGAACTTCTCTTATGACAATACAGTCAATCTCAACTATGCATGGCCCCATTACCAACCCTGGGGCGCCCCGCCCACATAGACCACACCCACCCAAAATTGCCTTTTACTATAATTTCTTCATTTCTACACCGATTCACTTCAAATTGATACTGAACCTCTCTTATGACAATACGGTCAATCTCAACTATGCATGGCCCCATTACCAACCCTGGGGCGCCCTGCCCACATATGTCACACCCACCCAAAATTGCCTTTTACTATAACTTCTTCATTTCTACACCAATTCACTTCTAATTGATGATGAACTTCTCTTATGACAATACGGTCAATCTCAGCTATGCATGGCCCCATTACCAACCCTCGGGCACACCTAGGTCAAACATTCGGCGTGGGGATACGCGTCGGCCTCTGCCGCGCCATTTCTAGTTAAAGATGTGATGAAAAAACTTCCAATCGGGGCTTTTTTTTTTGTCACTGAACACGTGTAAATCGCCTGACGTGATGTTCCCGTTTGTATAACACAAAATACACCCCCACTTTCCATGCGACGCTCTACATGTCTGCATAATTTTCATGCGCTTTTTATTGAGACAAAGGATAAAACACTTTTTATTTGATGCTATAATTTTTATGTCCCCCACTATAGTAGTGGGGGACATATTGTTTTTGCCCTGTCTGTTGGTTGGTCTGTTGGTCCGTTGGTCTGTTGGTCTGTTTGCGCCAACTTTAACATTTTGCAATAACTTTTGCTATATTGAAGATAGCAACTTCATATTTGGCATGCATATGTATCTCATGAAGCTGCACGTTATGAGTGGTGAAAGGTCAAGGTCAAGGTCATCCTTCAAGGTCAGAGGTCAAATATATGTGGCCAAAATCGCTCATTTTATGAATACTTTTGCAATATTGAAGATAGCAACTTGATATTTGGCATGCATGTGTATCTCATGGAGCTGCACATTTTTAGTGGTGAAAGTTCAAGGTCAAGGTCATCCTTCAAGGTCAGAGGTAAAATATATGTGGCCCAAATCGCTTATTTTGTAAATACTTTTGCAATATTGAAGATAGCAACTTGATATTTGGCATGCATGTGCATCTCATGGAGCTGCATATTTTGAGTGGTGAAAGGTCAAGGTCATCCTTCAAGGTCAGAGGTCAAATATATGTGGCCCAAATCGCTTATTTTATGAATTCTTTTGCAATATTGAAGATAGCAACTTGATATTTGACATGCATGTGTATCTCATGGAGCTGCACATTTTGAGTGGTGAAAGGTCAAGGTCAAGGTCATCCTTCACAAGGTCAAGGTCATCCTTCAAGGTCAAACATCATATAGGGGGACATTGTGTTTCACAAACGCATCTTGTTAATTGTCGTGTTAGCATTGAAATTCGGAAGCGTGTTTCTGAAATTCGGATTACAAATTTAATAATGCTCATTTCATAATCAAAGGAAACAGTTCCAGTTGTGTGTAATTAATTCAACTATAATTTGTTCAAAAGCATCGAACGAATGCTCCCATGTAACAACGCTACTCCATATAATAGACTTTTTATAATGCTATTTTTACGTAACAATTTATTTTTACTAAACACCGCTTTGTTTTGTTTACCTTGATATCATTATTTCGGATGACTTCTCTGGACGAAATGTGGAAGCATTTTTGTAAAATTTTCGTACCGGTATGATGAAAATCGTATCGCAATACAATATGCGGATTGCGTATTGCGATATATACCGATATACCGGTATATTATTGCAGCACTAATATTTTGAGTGGTGGAAGTTCAAGGTCAAGGTCATCCTTCAAGGTCCAGGGCCCTCAATCTATTAAAGCTGCCGCCAAATTTCGGCTGCAGTCCCCCACCTGAAAAGTATATTATTTTCCCCCCAAAACTGATTTTTTTTCCCCTCAGAAAATGTAAAAAAAAATAAAAAATATTGCTGATTTAAAGTGGAAAATTGACTCCAATATATCACGGTCCGTTATATTGCTTTGTCCAATATAGTTCTAACGAAAAAGAAGTCTTGTTTCCAGTTACCCGACCAACCCTGTTTTTTAACCGCCGACGTTTTTTCTGTTATATAATCTGTACCCAATGTAATGTCCGAAATTTACGCAACTGCGGAAAGCATCTGAATCGTTCAGAACTGTTATTTTTGTTCATGTTTTGTTGCATTGACATTTATTCTAATCAATAAATGCTTTATTCAAAATGCAGTCTTCAGTTTTCAAAGAATATTTATTTGTACAGTAATTTACTGATAAAGACAAAAGCTTTTTCTGTTACAAAATCCGTGTCCGAATTTTATGTCCGAAATTTACGCAACTGAGGAAAGCTTCTGAATCGTTCAGAACTGTTATTTTTAATAATGTTTTGTTTCATTTACATTTATTCTAGTCAATAAATGCTTTATTAAAAATGCAGTCTTTAGTTTTCAAAGAATATTTATTTGTACAATAATTTACAGATAAAGACAATCTGGATCAAACATCTTATTAAGAACTACAAATGTATATCTGAAAATTAGTACTGCATTTCACACTGCTGATACCTGAAAATAATGACATTCTCATTGAGTTAAATATTCAATTAAGTGTTGTGGCAGGGACCTATACAAACAATGTTTGTATAGGTCCCTGGTTGTGGTTAGAAAAAAAGCCTACCTACCGACCCACATTTAAATTAGATTACTGTAAATGGTCATAAGATTGAGTAAAAGTCCACCTTTCTGTCCTATAGACAGTCACATTTATAGAAATATTTGTTTATAACAGATAAACACAGTTGTTGTTGTTTTTTTTAATAAAAATTCCCCCATTTACAAAAAATTCCCCCTTCTTAGGGCTGCGGACTCCTTCCCGCAAAGTAGTGTGAGGGCGCTGAGGTAAAAAAAATAATTCAAAGCGGCGTTCTCATGAAGCTGCACATTATGAGTGGTGGAAGTTCAAGGTCAAGGTCATTCTTCAAGGTCAAGGTCATCCTTTAAGGTCAAAGGTAAAAAAATAATTCAAAGTGGCGTTATAATGAAGCTGCACATTTTGAGTGGTGGAAGTTTAAGGTCATCCTTCAAGGTCAAGGTCATCCATCAAGGTCAAATGTGATAAAAATATATTTCAAAGCGGCGTTCTCATTAAGCTGCACATTTTGAGTGATGGAAGTTCAAGGTCAAGGTCATCCTTCAAGGTCAAAGGTAAAAAAATTATAAAAAATTCAAAGTGGCGCAATAGGGGGCATTGTGTTTCTGACAAACACATCACTTTTTTTTTTCAAACATGGTTAAAAAACACAAATATTTTTTTTATTTTATTTTTGAAATACCGTCCAACCATCCCACCCAAGAATCCCCCCCCCCCCCCCCAAAAAAAATAATTATTTTTTCATTTTTTTTTGCATTTTTGAAAGATAATGTAATAAATGACCACACCCCCACACTTTACACCCCTCTTCACTCCACCCCTCCCTCCTTTGTGATTGAAATTGAGATAGGTCCCTACACCTTTAAAAAGAAAAATAGATGAGCGGTCTGCACCCGCAAGGCGGTGCTCTTGTTATTGTTATTGAAGCGCACATGGTAGCTGGCCAATCAGCATTGAGTTTGCTCACACAGTGGTAGCTGGCCAATCAGCATTGAGTTTGCTCACACAGTGGGTCATTCATGCGCAGACACTGTACACTTAGAAAACACAGTTGATCTTGTCGTCTGCCAACAATATAGCGTCCGCTGGCAAACATCGTATTTAAAGACTAACAAATTAAAAGAAGGGTAACAATAAATAAATTATTTCTAAGCTGATTACTTAACACCTTTCTCCCGACTATCGATCTGAATTAACGGATGATAATTAAATAATTAGTTCTATTTCGACGATGTTACACCTGTTTGTTGATTATCGTTTGAAATTAAAAGGTGATAATTAATTTGAAAGGTGATAATTAACTTGTTTTTTACCCACAAAAAATGCTATTGTAAAGCAATATGTCAATCAAATTGTATATTTGCTAGGTTTTGCAATGTCTGCAGTCAAACGATATGCATATTTTATTTAATGTGTTAAACGCGTAAAAATTTTCGGACTGTCGTTTTCGGATACATTATTTTTTCGTTGATTATAATTTATTTTCAAAGTTCTTTATAGAAGAAATAGAATGACGAATACACATGCGGTGATACGGACGATGTGGTTTATAATATTTTAAATTGTAATCACCTGAAAATACAATTGGAAATACTATAAAAAAGAACAATTAGTAAGGGCTCTGGATGGGGTTGGGGATCTGCCCTTTATTCCTGTTGTGTTCCTGCGGCTGCGGTTCCAAGCCCACCGGCCTAATTTTCAGGATTTCAAATTTGGAACGACACCCCTAGTAAATGTACATCTATAAAATAACTTATGTTTGTACCTTACTAATTATTTCTATATTAAAAACTGTATGTTACATTTAGTGTTTTTTCCCAGGAGGGCAAAGGGGCATGGCGCAATTCTTTCAAAAAGGGCATTTTAGTGTGCAGTTTAGGCAAAAAAGGGCAAAAACGTTCCCTGAATACCTGTATTACGGGGAAACATGTAATCGTATCAGAAGCAGTTGTGGAAAAAATAACATATAAACAAGCACATTTAATGGTAATAGATGTACATGTGTATTTAACTTACTATGATTTATATTAATATATTTACCTTGCAATGTACATTTAAGTTCCATGCTGTTTCAATAAACTGTACAGCACGACAAACATAATAAAGCAATATATGCATATGAATCTGATTATACACAGATCTACTAACATATAAATGAAACCATGTTTGTCTTATCCCATTTTCTAACAATAATCTTGACAGATGATTAAAATATCATTGCGAGTAAATTGATCGCTAATAATATGCAAACACTCGTTTCCGTGACATACATCCACCGAGTAGATTACAAATAAATAAATAATGTTGTTGCTATCTAAAACATTTGTATGCATCGTTGATTATCATAGACATTTCATTAATTCCTTTTTAAAGTATAATCTCCATCGTTATTTCGATCGTTTACGACGTTAGTTGCCATTTTTGCCGAGTCACAATTTAATTCTGTAAAGTCCGCCATGTTGATAAAATGTCAAATGATGTACGCAACAGATGCGCATAGCAACGTTAAATCGTATACGCGATTAGCATTTTGTTAAATTACAATGTAGTATACGTCTCAGTAATTATTTCAATAATTAGATCTAATTACGATAAAGAATAAATTTGTTTGTGATTTTAATTTGTAATTATGCGTAAAAATGTTTTGATATAACTGAATAATGCGTGCAATGCACAATTGCCACGAGAATAACATCGAGTTTTTCATCAAAAGTCTCCGGAGTAATGTATTTATCGTGGAGTAGTACACATTGCCAACCGAAAAGGAGCGCTTGGTATAACATAGCCTCAGGCATTATCGATTGATACTGACACGGGGTTATTCACGCATGACTAATTCACAGCTTTGGAGCAGTCAGTTTGACTACCTATAAATCGAGCACTGTTATAGATTAAATCTATTCGATTAATATAGTCGATTAGACGTTGACGTCTCTCGAGTAAATCAAGCACAGTTGGAGCGTCACAGACAATCAAGGAAGCTGATTTTGCGGACCAAGTTAGATCGTGGCAATAAAGATGTTATCGATAAGGGCGCATGGCGAAATTTGCCTTTGAAAATAAGGGCGCGTGACGAAATTTGCCTTTGAAAAGGGCAGAGTGGCGATCCGGGAGGGCGGCGTGGCTTTTCGCCACGCTAAAATGGCCTGGGAAAAACACTAACATTATGATATGTGATATGCCCTTGTTGTCATTTAAAGAAATATAAACAAGTTGATAGTACATGTATATATAATTATTTCAAAACCAGTTTTCGCGCATCGAAAAACAAAAAACTGGTTGGCTCAAAGAAACTTTGGGACAGCCTAGCCATGGTAGATAGACCCCACAACACCAGTACATAATGTAATCTGAAAATGTGGTCCTTTGGAAGCATAAACTGCATCCAAGAAATATAATAGCACACCTAGTTTGATTGGGTCTGTTCATGGTGATAATGTAATTACATGCAACACCACTCGCGTCCCCCTAGCACGGCTTTTGGGCTATTTAATATATTATAAATTATAAATAATATAGTATACACTCCATGATCCCAAAGGAACAGAAAGTATAACAACACTAAATCCTATAGACACTGAGGGTCAAGCTTGCTGCGACTTTAGTTATGCCTTTTATTGGTCATAAAATGGACTATTAAAGTAGTTGCCAGAAGTCAACATTAAACTCGGAAGTAAGGAAAGCAACAAATGCAAAATTAATGAACAGCAAGTTTTTATTATGCCCCCTTTGAAGAAGAGGGGGTATATTGCTTTGCTCATGTCGGTCGGTACATGTAGGTCGGTCGGTCGGTCCGTCTGTCCACCAGGTGGTTGTCAGACGATAACTCAAGAACGCTTGGGCCTAGGATCATGAAACTTCATAGGTACATTGATCATGACTTGCAGATGACCCCTATTGATTTTGAAGTCACTAGGTCAAAGGTCAAGGTCACGGTGACCCGAAATAGTAAAATGGTTTCGGGATGATAACTCAAGAAAGCATACGCCTAGGATCATGAAACTTCATGGGTAGCTTGATCATGACTCGCAGATGACCTCTTTTGAGGTCACTAGGTCAAAGGTCAAGGTCACGGTGACCCGAAATAGTAAAATAGTTTACGGATGATAACTCAAGAACGCATACGCCTAGTTTCATAAAAGCATTTAAATTAGGCCATATAGCATTACATACATCATCAAATTTATTGTACATACAGTTGTACACAAAAAAATGAGAAGAAGGTGCACCATGTACGCATACATGCCATACGTCCCGTATTGTCTGGGACAGTCCCGGAAATGAAGAACGTGTACCCCTGTCCCGGAAATCTGTCAAATGTCCTTGAATTTACAAAATCCATACATACATGTACCTTATCTTAGGCTTAACTGCACCTCGAATCTGTGTATTTCTGCAGCGTCTCCATGACAATGCCTACCCGAATAGGCAGACTATGCTATGTGTCAAAATCGATCAATTAACAGGGGTCCTGTTATCATATCGATTGTCTCACGTTCACGGTCAAACCGAAAAGGCGGCATTGTTAAATGTGGTTGTTAATTGACTTTAATCTACTACGTCATTATTTCCCGCTGCGTAAGGGCAAAGGATAGTTGTTCACACATCTGAAGTCCAACATTGCTGAGTAAAAAATTAAAAGTAGTTTATGGTCGCACGTTTAACCGACAAAGAAATTGAGTAAAAACGTAAGCATATAAAAATGTTATCCTCACTAGGTTTATTATTGTCTTGTTCTAAACCCCCAGTAAACATAACGTTAAAAATAATAATGTCTTGTTGTATTTGTTTTATTGTGATTGGTTGTATGTATTGTGAATTGATTTGAGTTGACGATCTAACGGTACTGTATTGTATTTTTTATTATATAAATGTTATAAATGAATAAAGGCGTATCAACAACTACGCGTTACACACTGGTCTTAATAACAATAACGCAGTGACGTCACCATCTATGTTTAGAACATTTACACTGAAAACATGTGGCTTGTATCTAGTAAGGAAGTAGTAATGTTTAATTTGACGTTAATAGATCAAGTGTATTTCGGATAGGCTTTCGAACTTTTGCAATTAACGGTGCGAAACAAAAAAAAACGTACCAAAAATGCATATGTCTATAAATATCGCTACATTTAATACATGTCCCAGAAAATCGGCAAAAGTCCCGGACAATTTAACTCAATGTCACGGAATTGGTCTGAAAAATTATGGCATGTATGATGTACGACATTATCTAAAAAAAAAATTAAAAAATTACCCTAATTTTTTAGGCCATGTCAGTGGAAACAAACATAATTTTGTTAGGCCTTATGTTGATGTTTTTTCTTAAATTATGTTGGATTATGTTATTTAATCAGAAAATTTAAATCGATGTTTAAACATACATGCCATAATTTTTTAGGTCCAAAGCGGGACATTCCATAAAAAATTGTCGGGACATTGACCAAAAAGCAGGACACCTAAAACGATCTATCATTCCACCTTTACTGTAGTCAGAATAGTACTAACATAAACTATTGATACTTTTATTCAATACATAAAACATCTGATATGAAGCATGAAATCTAAAACATAACAATAACAGTTTTATTAAATAAGACAATAGCAAACAACAAAGATAATATTCATCTTTTGAGAGTACAAAATCTGGAACATTACGACAACAATACTCATTATATTACTTTCAATGGCAAACATTAACGCAGGGGAGGCTATCCAGTACACTGAAAGTACGGGTTACAAAAAACTATCTACCGAACAGTTACATCAGCTTGATACGGAATTGCAGCCGTACACATTTCCGAGGTAGGTTTTTGGTGGAAGCAAACCGTCTTTCAGTTTGTCAATTGTCGCGGCTTAATTGGAGTAGGGTCAAACTGTCATGCATAGCACCTCGTTGTTTTTAGCTTAATTGGAGTAGGGTCAAAATGTCATGCATAGCACCTCATTGTTTTTATTACAATTACACCCAATTACACTAGACAGGATGGGTATCACTTATTGGACGTTTGTTGCGATTTTGGTATATTGCACATTCAGATTATCCCGCTATTTTGAAACTAAACATTGAATGTAAAAGACTCGTTAATGACGTAGAGTTAATTTTACAAAACAATTGTTTTGTTAACCGTTTCAAACAAAGACAAAAACAAACACATTTTCAACATTTATTTCATTATAATACAACTATCGATAGCAATAAGCGACCACCCTTGAAGACCACCATGGTGTGAATGCCTGATAAAATCAATAATTAGCCGATATATCACTGATAAGGTGTCATAAACAACACTGGTACACACGAGAAGTAGAATCGGATTGTTAATTGGGGCAATAAAGGGATTAGTGGTGGTAAGTGTTAACGAAACAGAGCTTGAATAGCAAATTTTATTGGGAACCTATAGACCTTACATCGTTTTTTACGAATGTCTGGACAAATCGTCTCATATCGGGATGCGGGACAAAGGGCCCAAAAGCGGGACTGTCCCGCCGAGATCGGGACGTCTGGCATGTATGGTTTAATCTCTTTGCATAATGTTAATAAACTTTTAACATTTAAATCATTTCGTTACAACCTGTGTACATATTAACAAGTCTACTACATGTATTAAACATATGGATAAAACAAGTCTCGTACTTTGGTTATCCAATTGTTACATCGTATTATATTTTCAGCGCCGTTTATCATATAACAGTGTACTATAGTATACAATTAGTTTGTTTAACAGTATACAATTTTATGGATTTTTTTATAATTCTTACATAATGATTTATATATAACGGGTATCGCCTTGGTTCCCCGTATACTGCTGCATTAGGAGCACTCATTTTGACAAAGTGTTCGTTTAAAAAATCTTCTATGAACTCTTTCAATATCCTCGGCATTTGAAAAAAAAACAACCTCACACGCAAAACAAAGAATTGGCGTAACATACAAGTAAAAAAGCTTTACATTATTTTAACAGGAACATGCATTTCTTTGGTGAGTAAAAAAAGCGACCCGATAGCCTTTAAGCCATCGGATAACGTTTGAGTAGTCTGTATAAATGATCGACCTATTGCAAGTACCAAGCCGAGATAGTTAAATGATTAGACCATGTTTATTTGCTCATTTTAACAAAATTCACATTCTGTCAATTTCACTTCATCATACATTGACCGAATAATGTGTTTAACAATCTACCGTTAATGTAGCGCCGTTGAAGGGATGGTCAACCAGATTGCTATATATCACGAAAAAAGAAAAGTTCATAAATACAGTACGTTTTTACAATCATAAGTTTATATTGATTAAAATATCACGACTGGTATATGACATTACTTGATGTTAATTTTTCATATTTTCAGTATATTCGGTAATAAAATTTTACTGAGTATGTCTAACAGGTCCTTTATTCTCTTTTTTTGTAAATTTTATTCTTATTTTTTTACTGGAGATTTTAAGATGTCAATATAAAGAATTTAATGCTGGTATTTTAGAACTTTCTTTTTTTCATGATATATAGCAATCTGGTTGACCATCCCTTTAAATGTTGCATCGTCGTTATATGTCGCAGGCTACGAGATCTGTCGCAACGTTTCACGATAAATGTCGCAAGGAACGATAAATTTCGGAAATCCTACTGACGCAACTGTATCGATAAATGTTGCAAAAATGACAACTGCCGATATGTGTCGCAACATTAACGTTAAATGTCCCACACCTTTGTAAGTCATGTTAAAAATGAAAAGTTGAAGTAAAAATGACTAAAACTTAGACTAAAGGTTAGATCTAAATTACGCGACTAGGTTCTTTGGGACGATCACAATGGTCAGTTTTTAGTTAGTATTTTAATAAATATCCATTAAGTCTTATGCCATGGGTTGCGAGAGAATTTACATGTTTTACTTGCATATGTTAAGGACGTACGCTGCAGTTTAGTTTTACGCAAATTTGTTTTGACTGTAACATTGGTTTCGCAATAAGTGTATGCTTTTTCAGATATTCGAATAAAAACAGGATGCATATTCAATAAGGGAATGATAACAAGAAATAAGTTCTATGAAGTTTAGAAAACTGATAAACAATTTTCAGCCCCTAAATAACACAGTAAGAATCTACCATCATTTCTGCTGCTATAAAAACCTTTTTTGATCGCGTGTATGTAACAACAATCAAGAACCTCATTACGGAAAACAGTCAATACTTCCTTATAACTGAACATGTTTGTTTTGCAAGAGCGACTTGTTTAAAACGGATAGCTTTCCTTCACATTAAGCAATTTGTAATAAAATCATCATATATTTAAACATGCCATCAAAGTATATGTGTTTTATATAATGAATATTATCAAAATCGTTCTGCAAGTTTCATCTTATGCTTAAAAACAAATCAGTAAACTTTAATTTCTCAAGCAACGGCTTAAGATATCATCTTTTATGTAGTGTTGTTTGAGATAATTAACTACATAGAATATCTGATGAATTAAAATGATTCATCCACGACGCTCTGATACTTCTGAACTATGTGCGGATGGTGGTGCATCTTGCCGCACGTGTATGTAATACTTGCATACTTCTAATTTTTTGCGCTTAATTTATTTTTCTCTGACCATTATTATTGGAAAAACACTAGCATTGTGTTTATTTTTGGTAAGCAATTGATTAAACAAGCACATAGATGTACACTAAGGCATTTACAGGCTGGTCAATCATTAAGCAAAGTATTTGAATGTGTGCCGGTACCGCTTATGCAACCCATTTATACATGTACTACACACATAACATCATATTGACGAATGCAATGCAATCTTAAATTTTATGTAGTGTCGTTTTAATATTCAGTGTAAGGAATTCCTGACTACTCTCTGTATGTTCAAACGACACAAATTGTGGCCCATTTACAATTACGCGTTAAAATTCACTTGAAGAATTTCAGGATCAGTACTCGTTCACTAAATCGTCAAGTGAATATATAATTGACTATCGAAAAACACAGTTTTGCTTTCAAGATGAGGAAACAAACATTACCGAAATAGTATAGTGTCAGGATTAGAGGAAAATCGTTAAATTATCCAACCACAATTTTTGCCGTAATCAGTCAGCACGTCTGGAAATCGTTCCTGAACGCCTTGATGGGCTTCCCTTATTTACAAGTTTGCTTTTTATGTCCCCCTTCGAAGAAAAGGGGGTATATTGCTTTGCTCATGTCGGTCTGTCGGTCTGTCTGTCGGTTGGTCCGTCCACCAGGTGGTTGTCAGACGATAACTCAAGAACGCTTGGGCCTAGGATCATGAAACTTCATAGGTACATTGATCATGACTCGCAGATGACCCCTATTGATTTTGAGGTCACTAGGTCAAAGGTCAAGGTCACGGTGACCAGAAATAGTAAAATGGTTTTTGAATGATAACTCAAGAACGCATACGCCTAGGATCATGAAACTTCATGGGTAGATTGATCATGACTTGCAGATGACCCCTATAGATTTTGAGGTCACTAGGTCAAAGGTACAGGTCACGGTGACCCGAAATAGTAAAATGGTTTCCGGATGATAACTCAAGAACGCATACGCCTAGGATCATGAAACTTCATGGGTAGATTGATCATGACTCGCAGATGACCCCTATTGATTTTGAGGTCACTTGGTCAAAGGTCAAGGTCACGGTGACCCAAAATAGTAAAATTGTTTTCGGATGATAACTCAAGAACGCATACGCCTAGGATCATGAAACTTCATGGGTAGATTGATCATGACTTGCAGATTGATCATGACTTGCAGATGACCCCTATTGATTTTGAGGTCACTAGGTCAAAGGTCAAGGTCACGGTGACCCGTAATAGTAAAATGGTTTCCGGATGATAACTCAAGAACGCATACGCCTAGGATCATGAAACTTCATGGGTAGATTGATCATGACTCGCAGATGACCCCTATTGATTTTGAGGTCACTAGGTCAAAGGTCAAGGTCACGGTGACCCGAAATAGTTAAATGGTTTTCGGATGATAACTCAAGAACGCATACGCCTAGGATCATGAAACTTCATAGGTAGATTGATCATGACTTGCAGGTTACCCCTATTGATTTTGAGGTCACAAGGTCAAAGGTCAAGGTCACGGTGACCAGAAATAGTAAAGTGATTTTCGGATGATAACTCAAGAACGCTTTTGCCTAGGATCATGACACTTCATAGGTACATTGATCGTGATCCGCAGATGACCCCTATTGATTTTCAGGTCACTAGGTCAAAGGTCAAGGTCACAGTGACAAAAATCGTATTCACACAATGGCTGCCACTACAACGGACTGCCCATATGGGGGGCATGCATGTTTTACAAACAGCCCTTGTTTGAAGTGTTGTATCGAAAAGCATTGTTCTAAAATGTGCCATATTCAATTTGCAATGAGATTTTAATGATCCTTGTCAAGCGAAAATGGGTCTTATTCCATATGCACCCATATATATAGCCCATTCAGCCTGCGCATCTCTCAGTCTGGTCAGGAGATACATAATGAGACCATAACACATTGAATGATTTTATAACGAACAGCATCGCCTCTGACCAGACTGCGCAAATGCACATGTTGGGTTTAAGATACACTGGCCGAAACGCATAATACCCATTTTCGCATGACGCAGCTATGAAAGTGTGATTTAAATGTGGCAAAAGAAACATGCGTTTAAATAAAATATTAACAAACGATATATTTCGATAGTGAAGAAATATACTCATAGTAAGGCATGTGAGGACACATTTGATGTGCACTCCAGTAGTATATTTTGTATTTGCTTACACTAATTTGGAATTTGACAATGATAACACACATTTCATGCGGTAAATATGCGACTTACAAGGGAAAAATACAACACATTAGTTAAACTTTTGTTTTCAGTTTATTTATTTAGAAACGTAAATTGCAAACTTTATTTAGAAGTCAGCATTTACGCCCACTTCCTTTTTAGTCCCCTACCGGTTTCACCGGAGGGGACTTATGGTTTGCACTCCGTCTGTCTGTCTGTCAGTCTTTCTGGATCCTGCAATAACTTTTAAAAGTTCTTAATATTTTTTTTATGAAACTTGAGACATGGATTGATGGCAGTATGGACATTATGCACGTTATTTCATTTTGTTCCTACATCAAAAATTCTGGTTGCTATGGCAACAAATAGACTAGAAATACTGCTAAATATGGTGGTTTTCTGGATTCTGCGATAACTTTCAAAGTTCTTCATATTTTTCATGAAACCTGAAACATGGATTGTTGGCAATATAGACATTGTGCACGTCATTTCATTTTGTTCTACGTCAAAAATTCTGGTTGCTATGGCAACAAATAAAAAAACATTCTGACAATGGTGGATATTCTGACAATGGTGGAGCCAGTAAGGGACATATATTGCTTGGCAATAGTCTTGTTAAAAGATATTTCTTGTTATATTTAGTTGTTTTTAGCTCGACTATTATATATGAAATATATAAAGTGGAGCTATCCTACTCACCCTGGCGTCGGCGTGAGCGTCTGCGTTAGCGTGCAAATGTTAAAGTTTTCGTACTACCCCAAATATTTTCTTTGTCCCTTGACATATTGCTTTCATATTTTGCATACTTGTTTACCAACATAACCCCAACCTTTAAACAATAGCAGACAACTCTATCAAGCATTTTGTCATAATTATGGCCCCTTTTCCACTTAGAAAATGCAGCAAATGTTAAAGTTTGCGTACTGCCCCAACTATTTTCAATGTCCCTTGACATATTGCTTTCATATTTTGCATACTTGTTTACCAACATGACCCCAACCTATAAACAAGAGCAGACAACTCTATCAAGCATTTTGTCATAATTATGGCCCCTTTTTCACTTAGAATATGCAGCAAATGTTAACGTTTTCATACTACCCCAACTATTTTCAATGTCCCTTGACATATTGCTTTCATATTTTGCATACTTGTTAACCATCATAACCTCAACCTATAAACAAGAGCAGACAACTCTATCAAGCATTTTGTCATAATTATGGCCCCTTTTCCACTTATAATATGCAGCAAATGTTAAAGTTTTCGTAATACCCCATTATTTTCATTGTCCCTTGACATATTGCTTTCATATTTTGCATACTTGTTAACCAACATCACCCCCAACCTATAAACAAGAGCAGACAACTCTATCAAGCATTGAGTCATAATTATTGCCCCTTTTATACTTAGAATATGCATATTTTTGATACATCTTTGTTAAAGTTTGCGTACTACCCTAAATATTTATGCCCCCCATTGAAGAAGAGGGGGTATTTTGCTTTGCTTATGTCGGTCTGTGTTGGTCTGTCCGTCCGTCCACCAGGTGGTTGTCAGATGATAACTCAAGAACGCTTATGCCTAGGATCATGAAACTTCATAGGTACATTGATCATGACTTGCAGATGACCCCTATTGATTTTGAGGTCACTAGGTCAAAGGTCAAGGTCACGGTGACCCGAAATAGTAAAATGGTTTCCGGATGATAACTCAAGAACACATACGCCTAGGATCATGAAACTTCATGGGTAGATTGATCATGACTCGCAGATGAACCCTATTGATTTTGAGGTCACTAGGTCAAAGGTCAAGGTCACGGTGACCCGAAATAGTAAAATGGTTTCCGGATGATAACTCAAGAACGCATACGCCTAGGATCATGAAACTTCATGGGTAGATTGATCATGACTCGCAGATATGACCCCTATTGATTTTGAGGTCACTAGGTCAAAGGTCAAGGTCACGGTGACCCGAAATAGTAAAATGATTTTTGGATGATTACTCAAGAACGCATACGCCTAGGATCATGAAACTTCATAGGTAGATTGATCATGACTCGCAGATGACCCCTATTGATTTTGAGGTCACAAGGTCAAAGGTCAAGGTCACAGTGACCCGAAATAATAAAATGATTTTCGGATGATAACTCAAGAACGCTTTTGCCAAGGATCATGACACTTCATAGGTACATTGATCGTGACTTGCAGATAATCCCTATTGATTTTCAGGTCACTAGGTCAAAGGTCACAGTGACTTGAAACAGTTAAATGGTTTCCTGATGATAACTCAAGAATGCTTACACCTAGGATCATGAAACTTCATAGGTACATTGATCATGACTGGCAGATGACCCCTATTGATTTTCAGGTCACTAGGTCAAAGGTCAAGGTCACAGTGACAAAAAACGTATTCACACAATGGCTGCCAATACAACTGACAGCCCATATGGGGTCATGTATGTTTTACAAACAGCCATTGTTTCTTTTTGAAATAAAATATGTGTTTATATTATAATATTTAAAGCTACTACTTTATTATGCCCCCTTTGAAGAAGAGGGGGTATATTGTTTTGCACATGACAGTTGGTCGGTCCGTTGGTCTGTCGGTCTGTCCACCAGATGGTTTCCGGATGATAACTCAAGAACACTTAGGCCTAAGATCATAAAACTTCATAGGTTCATTGATCATGACTGGCAGATGAACCCTATTGATTTTCAGGTCACTAGGTCAAAGGTCAAGGTCACAGTGACACAAAATAGTAAAATGGTTTCTGGATGATAACTGAAGAATGCTTAGGCCTAGGATCATGAAACTTCATAGGTACATTGATCATGACTGGGAGATGACCCCTATTTATTTTCAGGTCACTAGGTCAAAGGTGAAGGTCACAGTGACTCAAAATAATAAATTGGTTTCCGGATGATTGCTCAAAAATGCTTACACCTAGGATCATGAAACTACATAGGTACATTGATCATGACTGGCAGATGACCCCTATTAATTTTCAGGTCACTTGGTCAAAGGTCAAGGTCACAGTGACTTGAAACAGTGAAATTGTTTCCTGATGAAAACTCAGGAATAATTAGGCCTAGGATCATGAAGCTTCATAAAACTCTGTATTATGTGAATTGGGAATAAGACATCAATTTGGGAATAAATTGTGTTTTATCAAAAGTGCATAATATGCAGTTTTATATGTTGCATTTAACTAGTTTTACAAATTATAATTAAAACATATACTTGCATATATAATAGCATCATTTAAATTTATTTTACTTCAAAACTGGATTTTTTATTAATTTAAACAAAAAATCCTCATGAAATGAAACTGTGTCCATGCCGCGCTTGGACACGGTTTGAAAATACACTTTAAATGATACAAATTCAATCACTGTTCATGAAAAAGTCATGGAAAATTTCTTATTAAGCTTAAATTATAGATAATGTATTACAAAAATATATGTAGATCATGAAATGAATAGTGTTGTTTGAGAAAATCACCAAAATGATGTCCATTCCCAGTTTGATGTCTTATTCCCAATTCACATAATACAGTGTTATAGGTACATTAATCATGACTTGCAGATGACCCCTATTAATTTTCAGGTCACTAGGTCAAGGTCAAAGTGACAAAAAACGTATTCAAACAATGGCTGCCACTACAACTGACAGCCCATATGGGGGGCATGCATGTTTTACAAACAGCCATTGTTTCTTTTGGAAACAGACCATTTATTGTTTAGATATTAAAATATACCATTAATCTAAAAAAAAATAAAGGTACCCTAGAATTTTGGCTTTAGTCCTATTTTGATTGTTTCATCTATGACATGAACAAGATCAAATAACACAATGCTGAAATTTCAGGCTACAAATGAATAATTTGTGGTCAAATATATTAACTATTGATTATTGTTGATTCTCGCAAAACAAGAGCAGGGTGCAGAATCAACGGGGTTTTCAGGGGTTTACACACAGGCAGGGCAGAATGTTGTCACACCGTTTAGAACTTAATTTGTTCAAATATCTCAAGTTATTTAAATACATTTGCAAAAATCTTTAGTGCATAAAAGACATTTTTTCTTACAGTTTGTGCCGATATCTTAAGGTATATCAAATCAAATCAAATAAATTTTATTTTGAGTCGGCACGACATATAACAAGTAACATAAGCTGCAAAGCTTTTGAACAGACTGAACAACAAATGTAAACAGTTAAACATGAGTAAAACAACTAAAAAGAAAAGACATATACATGTTGAAGGATGCAACACAGATTTGGACAATAATTACATGCAACATTGAACTGAATTTGATAGTTTCTGCTGGTATTGCACATGTGAGGGTGGAGAAAGACTGCGGCATGCATATAGGGGCTAACTGTATTATCAAAACAATAATGCCCAAATAGCTGGACCAGCAGCAGAGTCAGTGTATGACATAATATAATTTCAATAGAATACGAAAGCATATCAAAATTTTTATCAAAGCATAAATGAATTAGAATTAAAATAGGAGGCAATTAAAAACTGTGTAGGAAGCTGCTGATCTAGACCTGCAAGTAGGTCTAAAAACTGCAATAAGACGGCAACGTAAGAAATTGAATTAAAAAAGAAACACAAAAGTTTGACAAATTAAAAAGTGCTAAAGACGAATATCACCTCGAATCAGATTCGAGATGAACTGATCAGCAGCTTTCTCACAACAAAAACAGAATAAAAGCATGAAACAAATTATAAGCAAGCAACAAAATAGAAGCAAGAAACAACTAGATGCAAACTAAAAGCAAACTAGAAGCAAGCACAGGCAATCAAAATAAAATACTTAATAATATATAAGCAAAGCAAAGACAGCAAAAGCAACTAAACACAGTGTGGCATGCAGCTCCAGAAAAAATTTGTTCCTATGTTACTTTACAGACAGAACATTTTAAATTCTTTGCCATTCCAGTGCATCATATAGCTTTTGAATTGGTTAAAGTTACTTGCTTCTCTGTAGCTTTCTGGGAAGGCATTTCATAGAGCTGAAGCCACATGCCGAAAACTGTTTATACCATACTTAAGTAGTCTTGACTTTCGGAATCGCAAGAAGATTGGTATATCTGAAATGATTACGAGATTCACGTTTGATAACCAGCTCATTTAGAACAGGTAGAGATGTACTATTCATAATTTTGAATGTTTGAAGGGCCATAACTATGGTTCTTCTGATATATAGACTAGGCAGGTTTGCTTTTGTAAGTAATTGGTCACACAAACTGTTGTAATCGTCGTATACAAAGCGAAGAGCTCTCTCTTGTATTTTTTCAATTTTGTCTGTGTTACTTTTGGAGCAGAAATGCCAAGTTAGAGGGCAGAAACTGAAATTTGAGAGGATAAATGAATGGAAAATGGTCAATCTTCTGAGACGACATAGGTTTTTCCCTATTATTTTCAAAATGTTAAGCTGTTGTGCTGCCTTACTACAGATGCTACTTATGTGGTTATCAAAATTTAGGTTTGAGTCTTAGTTTACTCCAAGAAGTTTAACCACATCGTCACATTTAATGTTTGTTTTTCTCATATCGAAAGAGGGGTATTATTTTGGAAGTGGATCTTTTTCCAATAGCTATAGCTTAAAACTTGTCGGGATTAGCTTGCATACAATTAAAAGTAAACCAATCTATTAGGACATTTCTTTCTTCTTGTAGAACTTTTACAGGTCATTAAAATTTGTGGAACAATAGGAAAGAGTGTTATCATCTGCATAATTATAGAGTGTGCCCTTGTGAATAAAATAAAACATATCATGAAGACATTAAATAGGAGAGGCCCGAGTATGAAGCTCTGAGGCACGCCCTTGATAATATGAGCCCAGGAGCTTACAGAAATACTTATATTTATTTTTTGTTTCCTATGGGATAGATAAGAAGTTAAAAGAACAATAGAGTTTTTAGAAAGACAGTAACATTTAAGTTTTAAGTTAAGGTATAAGCAGGCCTCGACACTAACGGTGTCCCGGGAACCCAAGGACACCAGATTTTGGCGAGGCTCAGCAGTTCTTTCAAGCTTGGTGATCCTCCGGGAACCCTAAATTTATAGGACTACTTCATATTGATTGACCTTTTGAATCCGCGTAATTATCTTTTATTTCTTGCCGTGTTTATAAGAAGAACTTCCGAAATGGTAAGTACATTGTAGTGTATTTTTAATATCTCGGACCAGTTTCTATGTCTGTTAACTCCGCCTAAGAGCTACTGTTTTCAATGAATTTCTCAGATAGAGGCCAATATTGATTTTTCCAGCTGTCAATCAAATTCTTCTTGGTTAGCGCATCAACCAATCAGCGCTCAGGCAGCCAAATACACACCGACCCCATGTGAAACTGTATCAAATAACTGTACATTTCACAGATTATTACTGACCTTATTTCAACAAATGTAGCAGTGTAGATAAAGCGTAATTAACTAATTTTTTTTCAAGTATTAAAGAGAAAAATTACATAAAAAAAGCTCTACCAAAATAAAAGATATTAGCAACCTCTGTGCTACTAAGTTTTATTCAGCTATTAAATATTTAAGTACACACTATCCCGAGGAAGAATGACGTGATCTTGTACATGAAGTCTAATTTTGGCATGATTTCCATCTGTACATGAAATACACGAGAAACGTGTCTTTGTTGCAAGAATTTTCTTAACTTTCCGTGAGTAATGAAATCTGAAAATGATTTCGGATAACACAATAATTTTCATTATACACATTTGAAAATACTACAATTGAATAATGCATTTTGTTATACAAATGGTCATAACACATAATGCATTAAGTAGGTAAATTGAGTGTTTTGAGATTGCCAAACTATGCATACATATAGGTCTACATGTATGAATGACCTGACAAGTTATATCACGATCGGGAATGAAGATAACATTTTAAGAAAGACGCGTTTTTATTCACAGAAATTCACTTTCATTTTCACAAACTTTTCTGAAAGGAGGTACATGTAACATTTTAGATTGACAATGGCAACTGAATTGAATATTGGAAATAAAAATGTGTACTAGTATGCTTCTTGTACTTATTTGCCCTTACGCTGGAGGTAACCCTAGTTTGGTTGAAGGTCACCAAAAGTTGAAAGGAGGAAACCCTGTCAAAAAAGGTACTGTCAAGGCCTGGGTATAAGAATAAATGCTTGAATACGTTTGAAATAGGTGACAAAATTTCACGTTGTGTGGGAAATAATTGTTTAGTACAAATCAAATTTTTAACAATAACACAGGCTTATTAAATAAATTAATTCTGATGTACATGTATTTCACATTGCCATAAGCAGCATACAAATCTGTCTTTCATGCACCAGTTGAAATGCTTAAAAAAAATACGTTAAAAAGTTATTTGACATTAAGCACCACCGTCATGTTTCCTTCCATAAATGTTAAAAGGGGGAACTCCACAAAGTCACGTGATCCTGCATCCTGAAGAGGGGAATAACCTTTGCACAGTGAACTAAGTTTGTTAAAATAATATTTCCAGACTTGTAGGAATTTAAAACTAGGTCAACATGACAAACACCTATGCATGCATTGCAGGCCTTTTGCTGAAAAAATTGTTGTGTTAATGGGCTTTTTATTGGGTATTGCATGCTGTTATAAGAGCCTTTTTCATTGTTAGCTCACCTAAGCACAACGTGCTCATAGTGAGCTATTGTGATCGCCTTTTGTCCGTCGTGCGTCGTCAACATTTACCTTGTTAACACTCTAAAGGTCACATTTATTGTCCAATCTTCATGAAACTTGGTTAGAACATGTGTCTCAATAATATCATGGACGAGTTTGAAAATGGTTCCGGTTGGTTGAAAAACATGGCTGCTAGGGGGCGTGGCAGTTTTCCTTATATTGCTTTAGTAAAACCTTGTTAACACTCTAGAAGTCACATTTTTAGTCCAATCTTCATGAAACTCTGTCAGAACATGTGTCCCAATAATATCTTGGAGGAGTTCAAAAATGGTTCCAGTTGGTTGAAAAACATGGCTGCTAGGGGGCGTGTCAGTTTTCCTTATATGGCTATAGTAAATCCTTGTTAACACTTTAGAAGTCACATTTTTAGTCCAATCTTCATGAAACTTTGTCAGAACATGTGTCCCAATAATATCTTGGACGAGAGCGAAAATGGTTCCGGTTGGTTGAAAAACATGGCCGCCAGGGGGCATGGCAGTTTTCCTTATATGGCTATAGTAAAACCTTGTTAACACTCTAGAAGTCACATTTTTAGTCCAATCTTCATGATACTTGGTCAAAACATGTGTCCCAATAATATCTTGGACGAGTTCGAAAATGGTTCCAGATGAATAAAAAACATGGCCGCCATGGGGCGGGGCAGTTTTCCTTATATGGCTTTACTGTATGGTAAAACCTTGTTAACACTCTAGAAGTCACATTTGTGGTCCAATGCTCATGAAACTTGGTAAAAATATTTGAACTAATAATATCTGGGCAAAGTTCAAAAATGGATGAGATCTGTTAAAAAACATGGCTGCAATGGGGCATGGCATTTTTCCTTAAATGGCTATTTACTACAAAACCTTGTTAACACTCTAGAAGTCACATTTATTATCCAATCTTTATGAAACTTGATCAGAACATTTGTTCTAACAATAGCTCCAGTGAGTTTGAAAATGGTTATGGTTCGTTGTAAAACATGGCTGCCGGGGGGGGGGGGGGCAGTTGTCCTTATATGGCTTAAGTGAAAACTTGTTGACACTATATTAGCCACATTTATCGGCCAATCTTCATGAAACTTGGTCAGAACATTTGTCCCAATGAAATTCTGCCAGAGATTGAAGCTGGGTCATATGAGCTCAAAAACTAGGTCACAGGGTCAAATATAAAAAAAAACATGTTAAAAGTCACTTTTTGGTCCAAAATAATCTTCATGAATCAGCTTGCATTTTTTTCAGAATAGTCTAGTTCCTTTGGCTTTCAGGTGAGCGCCTTAGGGCCTGATGGCCCTCTTGTTTTAATTGATATTATACTTTAATCCTCAAAGTTTCGGTGCTTCCAGTTTTCCCACCTAATGACATTATAAACCATAACATTTCTGAACATTTTTTATGCCCCCGGATCGATAGATCCGTGTATATTGCTTTTGTCCTGTCTGTCTGTCATTCTGTCCAAAACTTTAACCTTGGTTAAAGTTTGATAACTTTTGCAATATTGAACATACCAACTTGATATTTACCATGCATGTGTATCTCATGGAGCTGCTCATTTTAAGTGGTGAAAAGTCAAGGTCAAGGCCATCCTTCAAGGTCAAACGTTAAATATCATTGTATTTTTCTTTCCTAAAACTTAAACCTTTGTTAAAGTTTTATCATAACCTTTTATGCTTCCAGATTGAAAGATCGGGTGTATATTGTTTTTGGCCTGTCTGTCTGTCATTCTGTCCCAAAACTTTAACCTTACTGTAAAGTTTTGCAATAACTTTTGAAATATGGAAATAGCAACTTGCTATTTGGCATGCATGTGAATCTCATGGAGCTGCACATTTTGAGTAGTGAAAGGTCAAGGTCAACCTTCAAGGTCAAAGGTAAAAAAAAAGCGGCGCATTTGGGGGCATTTTGTTTCTGACAAACACATCTCTTGTTTCCCTATAAAATCATAACTTTCCATGCCAAGTTTGATATTATTTAATAGAGAAAACAATTTTATCTTCTGTTGTTAACCAATGAAAGGCTGCAATATTAAATAAAATTGATGAAAATAATTCGAGGAGAATTTTGACTTGTATATTAATTGTTGTTGAAGCCATGTTAATTTGCTTTGTTACATTTTAATTTAAATATCAGAATACAGTCCAACCCCTCTTAAGCAGCCAGTCAAGGGAAACGGCCAAACTGGCTGCTTAAGCGGGGTGGCCTTTCAAGAGGGGGTTGGGTCATAGGGAGTCTAGAATTGATGAGTGCATGGCCAACTGTTCAATTTTTGTATAAACAAAATGGTAAATATGTGTACATGTACTAAATAATGTATAGACTTAAAATAATTTTATTTCTTCCTTTCTAACGTCTGCTATAAAACAACATCTCCATTCAAAAAAATATTCTATTAATCTTTCTTATCATCATCATCAATATCATTCTCATCAGAATCAAGTCAATGAAAAAGAATCATTCTCATGATTTGTTTTTTACAGAATGCGCGTTGTATGGCCCCAATGCACTTAAGATGGGAACAGTTGTGAATCAGTTATGCGTGAATAACTCCCGTGTCACTATCAATCAATCGATAATTTAAGTGGTTTATTGCAGTTTTATGTCTTTGTAATACCTACCGCACAAATTGGTCCCAACAGTGATCTCTGCCACGATAAAATCGTGGCCAGTTACTTAAGAGACTGATAATAGCAACTAGGTGTAATCCTACTGGTAATGCTTTTCATGCATAATATTATAAAAATATTTATTTCACCGCGTAAATGGTTTTATTAAAATTAATATTGAAATCATTGTAAATATAAAACAAATATAAATGTTTTGTTAAATTCACAAATGAGAATCATGACTTGTAATCCGAAACACACTCCCGATTTATGTATGTTAACGAGACATTTACAAATTCTAGCATCAAAAAAGTCCTCATGTATCTTCTTTGTTCCGACAAAAGCGGGCGAAAATTATGCACCAATGTACAATGTCACATCATACCCATGCGTGCGTGTATTGATTTTTGGATAAAAACTTTGTAGCACAGAAAACATGTAGAGCAGTTGATTTCGGTTAAAAGTTGCGTTGTTCTTTTTAACTTTTAATAAGCCGATAATTGTCATAAATGTGTGCTTGAAATAGTATGATTCAACAGCTACAAATAATCAATTATAAATTAAGAATCTCTTTTCCAGTACTTATAGATTAAATTTGCATGTGCGGAAACAAAAAGATCAAACTGTCGCATATTGCTTTTAATCCGATAACCCGATAATCTGCCGCTAATTAATTGCAATTTGCTAACTGGCTGTCAAAATGTTTATCACACATCACGCTGCAGTACTGCAGAGCCTAAACCGCAGACTGGAAGTACGTATCGATTTTTTTGCCGTTGCGTAGGGGTAATTTTGCCAGTGTACATGACTGACTTACTCGCGCGTGACCACTCATATGGGGGGAATTTAACATTTGGGATGCAAAATTGCTGGCCGCTGGCCGGAGAAACGGGGTTACCGCTAAAGAGGGGTGCATTATATAGTGTTTATCTACGGTCGCAGCACAGACCAGCGGCCTACACGCGGCGACCGGCGATGAGGGGTGACCGGAAGTAGGGGTTGGACTGTATTCCAATTATACGTGTGTAAATTATGTAGGACAATGTGCACTCTTTGGGCACTGTTCTTATTCTACTCATTGTCAATTTATTTAAATTCAGTTTAATATACTAATATATTTTTAATTAAGGAATTCTTTCTTTTTCATAATTTGCCTAGAAAAACATTTAATTAAAAGAAATACTTGTTTTCAACGTTTATGGCATTTATGCAAAATTTGCCAAATTATTTACCGGTAATCTTTTCAATTTGACCAATTGCAATGACACAATATGTCTGAGTACACTGATTATGTAGTGTCTTTTCGAATAATTGTTTGAAATAAACAGTAATTTACTATAATTAGTCTTAAGTTTTCGGACACTTAGGAATAATTTTTAAAAATTGTGTTCGAAATTTAGATATGAAAAATATTTATAAATTACAGGTGTCAGAAAATTTAGAGACAAAAATAAAGGTGTCCGAAAATTAAAATTATATTGAAATAAAACTAATAAATCAATGTACATTAATTTTCTTGTGATCAACTCTTCTTTTTCTGCTTACAAATAAAAATAAATACAACTTCACAGCTTAGCTAACTGCAGTTGCCTTAAATGATATATAGTAGAACAAAAAAGTAAAAACAGAACACATTCTGCTTCCTTAATAAGACGACACTGTTTCAAATGCTTTTGGGTTAATCCATTATTTTCTACTGGTACATATATGGTTATTAACCCAATTACACAAATGTAATGGTCCATTGCCCTCAGGCATGCATGCCAGGTTTTATGACCTAAATCCGATTGTAAAAATCCACGATGGAAGTTACGCGAGATAGGCAAAAACAAGAACGAAGTCTGTAAAACAGTGCGGTAAAATATACTGTCTGACAATTAAGAGACATTAATTATGGATGAAAACCTGTATGTCAAAAAATGAAGAGTCACACAAAATAATAATTTTTGCTAAAAAAAGGGTGTCCAATAAATTAGAGTGTCAGAAAACTTAGAGTTATTATGGTACTTGGACACTAAATTTTCAAATTTTCAATTTCTGTATGTTCTCATCATTCTTGTAAATAGTGTGTCAAAGTTTCAAAATTCCCTGAATCAATTGTTGATTAGTCCCTATCATTAGCTCGGCTGTTTTTGGTGAATACCCGAGGTATTGTCATAGCCAGCTTGTCGTCCGCCGTCCGCGTCGTGCTAAAACCTTTACATTTTGTTAAGGTTTTGAACATTGGCTCTTAAATCAAAGTGCTTCTACCTACAACTTTGAAACTTCACATGTAGCTGCACCTTGATGAGTTCTACATGCCACACCCATTTTGGGGTCACTAGGTCAAAGGTCAAGGTCACTGTGACCTAAAAAAATAAATCTGACAAGCTTTCATTTATTAAAAACTGCACCCGCAGCCGAGCGTGGCACCCGTTATGCGGTGCTCTTGTTTTAGACTGTTATCACTTAAAATTTTGTAGCCATTTTGGATCATACATGTAGTATGGATATTTTGATCATACATGTAGTATGGATAGATTGATGTTCAGCAGATCAAGCATTTTTAAAGAATATTAAGAATTGTTCATGTTCCTAGATTATTTTAAGGGTTTTCACACTTTAAAGGGGCCTTTTCACGTTTTGGTAAATTTACAAAATTAAAAAAGTTGTTTCAGATTCGCAAATTTTCGTTTTAATTATGATATTTGTGAGCAAACAGTAATACTGGACATTTACCATGCTCTAAAATAGCCATTTTATGCATCTTTTTGACGATTTAAAAACCTGAAAATTATAAAGCGTTGCAACGCGAAAGGATTGAATACTTTGGAGAGTTCTGTTGTTGTCGTTATATTTTGTGAAACTACAAGGATTGCTTATATATAGTACAAAATACCTTCTTCATTGAATGAGCACAGATTGTCAAGTGGTTTAAGTGGTAAACTGTTTACTCCAGGACTCCGGGTCAGTGGTTCGAGCCCTGTTGAGGGTTACTTTTTTGTCTTTAAAAAAAATATCTAGATTTTCAACTGGAGCTTTTTAGATTCAATGTTTACATTTATCAATATAAAGCATTTAATGACAAACTTAAATTCATGCCAAAATCTGTGAAAAAGCCCCTTTAAATTTTATTCTTACATATACCAACTTCAATCTGTGTACAAGAATATAGATAGTTATTCAAAACTACTTGGAAAAACCTGCATGTAGGTTTATTTGAAACATACATATGGGAGTTATAGTTTTGTAATGCAGCAGGGAACTGAAAATTAGGTTTTGACTGACAGTTCTTTAAAAGTTTATATTTAAGTAAAAATTTTCCCATGTGTCTTAGCATTCCAAAAAAATTAGTGTGTGAAAAAATCACCAAACTGCACAAGTAAACATATAACATAACATTTATTTTCTTTTATTTTCATAGTCGGGGGTATTTATACTGTCATCAAGTCCAAGGCACCAGTAAGCACAGATGAACTTGGTGAACAGTATTGTCTGATTGGACCGTACAATGAGTCTTGTGTGCGGACTGAGGTGGAGCTACTTGAACCACATCATCACGTCATGAAGACAGTCCTAGAAGAAATGAGATCTCAGGGAATCAAGGTCGAGATTATTTTGTTATTAGATTTAGTTTTGTAATTTGTAATTGATGTAATCACATTTTTAGCTTGACTATTATATATGAAATATATATAGTGGAGCTATCCTACTCAACCTGGCGTCTGCGTTAGCGTGCAAATGTTAAAGTTTTTGTACTACCCCAATTATTTTCATTGTCCCTTGACATATTGCTTTCATATTTTGCATACTTGTTTACCAACATGACCCCAACCTATAAACAAGAGCAGACAACTCTATCAAGCATTTTGTCATAATTATGGCCCCTTTTCCACTTAGAATATGCAGCAAATGTTAAAGTTTTCTTACTACCCCATTTATTTTTTCATTGTCCCTTGATATATTGCTTTCATATTATGCATACTTGTTTACCAACATCACCCCAACCTATAAACAAGAACAGACAACTCTATCAGGCATTTTGTCTTAATTATTGCCCCTTTTATACTTAGAATATGCATATTATTGATAGATCTATGTTTAAAGTTTGCGTACTACCCCAAATATTTCCTATATCCTTTGACATATTGCTTTTATATGTTGCTTGCTTGTTTACCAACATGACCCCAACCTATAAACAAGAGCAGACCACTGTATCAAGCATTTTGACATAATTATGGCCCCTTTTACACTTAGATAATTGAACATTTTACTTTAATAGCCATAACTTCTTTATGATCACATTTTATTATTACTTTGACAAAACAACACTTACCTGAATACCACTGTCCAGGGCTCACGCTGGGTTCAAATTTTAGGGAGAAGTGACTTCTCCCTAGACACTGATTTAGGGAGAAGTGAGGAGACTTTAGGGAGAAGTGGAGAGACTCGGACAAAGGGTTTGCTTGTAAGGGGTTACAACATACATATATGTGATAGTAATAATCGACACAACAGATAAATAACCATAATTTTACTAGCTCTTTATTCAATCCATTTTGATGTAAACATACATAGTGTAATAAAGACTTAAGTATTTCAAAGATGATAATTGAAGCAGTAGCCAACATTAATATTTATGTTTGAAATATGACATATGCCAGGGGTTTTTCTGCCTATTTTGGGAAAAGGAGTCTGACCAAATTGGGAATTTTGTATCGACAAAATTGGTCATTTTGGGAATTTTTGCTTCGATGAAACGGCTCATTTGGGAAAAAATTGTGAATTAATCATGCTTAAATAATTCAGTGGTTTAACAAATAAATTTGTTTTTATTTGTTATTTTGTCTTCTTTATATAAACAGATGCAATATTGGGCATGTTCAACGTTAATTCAAGTACTGCAGTTTTGTTTTTCAGTTACAGTTACACTCTGAGATAAGAACTGAACAGTCAAAACCTTATAGCAGATATTTTTGACCAAAACAAACACTGGTTAGTCACACAAATTATAAGACAATTCATTCTTAAAAAAAAATGGGAATGTTTATTATAATTTCGGTTTGGGATCGGGTCCGTTTGCTTTGGGAGTGCCTCCGTTTTCCGGAGGCGCAGACAGTGCTGAAAAATCCCTGTATGCTAAGCAGCTTTGTTAATTTGTGGTAAAAAAAAACGTTGTGATTATCAACACTTAGATTCGTTGCTTTGAATAACTTTGAGCCAATGTTTGTCAATGTTTGTCAACAATAATAATATTAATGAAAACAAAAATCTATATTGACAAATTTAAAGTCTAAACAATAACAATGTCACCATAAAGTAACATCCAGTCTGAACATTAAAATGAAACATAGTTATTGCTAATTATAGGATATATTTATTTTACAACACGTTATTTCAACTAATGTCAACAACGTTGACAGTTTTGTAAGGTCGCGAAAATATATGACAATATAAGAATTACATTTTACTTGGTGAGTGATAAATCCTCCTTCCAAACAAGCTCATTATTTGTTGAAATAACAACTGTCTGTCCCTATTCATGTTAAAATTCGTCATGATTGAGGACAGACAGTGTTTTAAAGTTTAGAAATAAAATCCAAACACAAATATGATTTTCCATGCCGTAATTTTGGACTAAAAATTGACCGCATATTCGCATTAAAAAATAGATTAATTTTCAAATTTTAAAAGGTACTTTGAATTAAAAAAATCAATATTTTTGCACAAAAAAAATCATAGCCAAAGATTTCAGAAGTTTAAAAAATCAATAGTGCTGAGTTTGATTTCATTCGAGTGTGATAGTGCCTAACCAAGCGTGACCTGAGCCGCGTGACCTCAGAGATAATCTTTCACAGCATGTGACTATCGTCTGCAACAAAAGGCTTATTAGTGATCTGATAACAAACCATGCCCTTTGGGCATAATTCATCGTTATCACATTAATTGATCAATTAATATGGCAACATCACCCCCGTGGATTATCCCTAATCAATATCAAAATGAAAGACGTCAGTAAACTTCAATTATCACCCCACACGCACGTGACTGCATTCGAGTTGAACACTGACTTGACGTTCGCCGATTGGATAAGTTTGGAGGTTGGGAGAATCGGGGGCGGGGTCTACCTCAAATTACATGTCGCTCGATTGCGACACGCTTCGGGCAGTTACAGTGTGTACTGGAAAATGTAATCATACCTTGACATCGAGAAAACCGGAAGTAAACAAATTCCGATGAAAGAGCGACTGGAAGTCGCTTTTTATCTACGATTTCTTACATTTTAGGCGACATTTGGCGTAGGGAAAGCGACTATGTCGCTCACATCGCCCCCTAGCGCGAGCCCTGCCACAATGGATTCCACCCAAACAATACCCCACGCCCCTACCCTGAATCCCTTCCCCCCCCCAAAAAAAAAAATATAAATATTTTTTTTTAAACATCATCAAATAAATGACCACACCCCACATTATACCCCCCTCTCACCCTTCCTACACCCCTCCTACCCCCTCCCCCCAATTTTTTTTAAACATCATCTAATAAATTACCACACCCCACATTATACCCCCTACCCCCCCCCCCCCCCAAAAAAAAAATGAACAATTTCCCCATGATGGCTTACGTTATACTGTCAAGCACTCGAATAGTCGAGCGCGCTGTCCTCTGACAGCTCTTGTGCAGGTTACTTGTCTTATGTGTATGTGATAAATAAAAATTGCATGGTTGTAATTAAAAGAAGTAAGAAGTGACTTTGTTACACACATATTTATTTTAGGTCTATTTCGGACGTTGGCTAATAGATGGTTACCCTAAGCTGATTCTTTTTGACATTGGGTCAGCAGCCTGGAAGCTGGATGAGTTTAAACATGAGCTCTGGGAGAAGAGTCACATTGGAATCCCTTTGCATGACTCTGAGGCTAATGATGCGCTCATCCTTGGGAATCTGACAGCTTGGTTCGTTACTAGCGTAAGTACCAGTAGTTTTATAAGTACATGTAACTTACTAATAGGTGTGTTTTTATGCCCTGGGTATCTACAGATGCAGGAGGGATCTTGTGTTTCAATGCATTGTTCATCTGTTCATCCTTTAAAACAAGATCAAAACCAAATGACATATTTTTAACTTATAAATTATTTCTCCTTGAATTTTTTTATACTTGCCTGGATGATGAACTCGATCTACATACCCACATAATCTTACCTCATTTTGACAATGACATAGACCTACTTTTTGGAATAATACTTATTCAGAAGGCACAAAGTCATGGTTTAACCGAAAATGCCAGTTTTCTCAACATAAATACTACTAACTAAAAAGCTTTATGAAGTCCTCTCAACACTCTGCATACTCACATCACCTGACCTCATTTGCAAATGACATTTACCTTGGCTTAACATTTACATTTCGCTCATGAATCAATACTGAGAGGGCTCCGCCAATGGCTTCAGGGCTTATTGAAAGCAGCATTCTGTTCATATCAGACACAAAGTATATTAAATGTAAGAAACACTTGCAAACAACGGTTAGGCCATTTATTATTCACAAGTTTCAATGGATAAATTTTATTATTTGTATTTTAATACACATTGTTATGTGATAAAAATGCACGAAACTCGTTATGTAAATAGAAAATTTTATAATCATGGTCAAAATGCCAGTAAAAGAAATCGGTATTGTTTAAGGTAAATGTATAATAGTGAGTAAATTGTTTTGCAGTTTCGCAACAAATTGGAAGGGAAACCTTACATTTTACTTCACTGCCATGAATGGCTGGCAGGAGTGTCACTGATTCTGTTGAGAATGCGAAAAGTGGATGTGGCCACCATGTTTACAACACATGCTACTTTGCTGGGAAGATATCTTTGCGCTGGAAATTTGGACTTTTATAATAATCTAGATAAGGTTTGTTTCATTACATGTGTATCAGCAATATTATACAGTCAATCTTGTGGATGCGACCACTTGTATTAAGCGACCTTTGTCTTATGCGACCATTTTGAAATCCCACGGAGCTTTTTCGCTATATAATGATATTGTATTAAGCGACTTTTGTCTTACGCGACCAGCGACCGCTGATTTGTGTGTATTTTGATGTCCGAATCTTGTATTAAGCGACCACTAGGAGGTAAAAGTGGTTAATCTATCGATCTTTCAGGGACAAATCCGTGTTAATTGTTTATCTAAGCCGATAAGATGTACTGTTACACCTCTGCTTTGTTTTCACAACCATTATGATTATGCTTTGTCTCGTTGACCGGTTCTGACCGGTATTGTTGTAGACTGCGTATTAATTTATTGAGTTGAATAATAGGGGAACGTATTGCGCACAGTCTACAGCTTAAATAGTTTACTATGTGGATCGTTAAGAGACAATGCCGATTTTTCTCGAGTATAGATAACAGGTGCAGAAACAATGCACTGTACGCGACAAACATTTCCTGAGAAGTGCGGAAAATAAACTATTAATCGGCAACATCTGTCGAAATCCGTACATTACCAATTTGTAATAATGCTAATTAGTAGATATTTGTAAGCCAATCACATTGTTATTTACTTAATAAATTTTCCAACCAGGTCTGATTGTTTGTTTTCAATTGACGTGTTTTAATTTTTTCAGCTCATTATGTATCATAATCGAGTTAGATTTCCTTAAGCGTACATGCAGAAATTAAAATGTCAAAACAAAAAGTGTTAACGTTGAACGAGAAAATTCGGGTTTTGGAATTGTCAAAGAGTATAAGTGCACGTAAAATCGCAGACGAGATTGGAGTCGGAAAAACCCAAATTCAGAACATTCTTAAGCGTAAAGCCGAGGTGCTTGAAGACGTGGAAAATAATGTGTCAGGTGAAAAAAAACGCGCAATATAGAAACGGAAAGAGAAATACATGTGATAATATATCATAGCTTTTGGCTTCTGACATTTATTTCTAGTTTTAGCTGTACACATGTATATGTAGACTGTTACACATTTTTAGCAAAATTCTTTGTTCTTAGGAAAAATATTTCCTTGTCTATATTGTTTTTGCAAATAAATATGTACACACAATTGATTTATAATAAATGATAATTTATATTAAGTGAAAAATAAAACACATTATAAGTAAAATATTGTTTATGTATTGTGTTTATATTCATTTTATTATAAAAGTTAAAATCATTGTGGATATAAGAGATAATCCTTCATATAGATTAAAATTGAGGGTAAGCATTCTTCCAGAATGGCCTTTTGTATTCAAAGACCGTTTTATTAAGAGACCACTTTTGATTACTCCCTTGAGTGGTCTCTTAATGCAAGATTGACTGTATATAAAAATGTTGAAATTTAGGGAAAACATTCTCTTGATCAGCTGGAAAAAAAGAAGAATTTTGTCTGTCTGATTAATCCTCTTCTTTGCACTTTAGTAGTTATGTTATTTGTTGTTATATCTGCCACTATGATATTCCCATTTTAGGGTTCGTTCATGCATGTTTGTATTGCAGTTTGTGCTGGACAAGGAGGCAGGGGATCGTCAGATCTACCACCGCTACTGCATGGAGCGTGCTGCAGCCCACACCTCACACGTCTTCACCACTGTGTCCGAAATCACGGGTGTAGAGGCAGAATTTCTCCTTAAGAGAAAACCTGGTCAGTTTAGGAAGCTGTATTGAATGATATGATGCTTATGCTCTTTAGCTCACCTGAGCACAACGTGCTCATGGTGAGCTTTTGTGATCGCTTTTTGTCCGTCGTCCGTTGTGCGGCGTCAACATTTGCCTTGTTAACTCTCTAGAGGCCACATTTATTGTCCAATCTTCCTGAAATTTGGTCAGTAGATTGGTTTCAATGATATCTTGGATGAGTTAGAAAATGGTTATGTTTGTTGAAAAACATGGCTGCCAAGGGGCGGTGCATTTTTCCTTATATGGCTATATATGGCTATAGTAAAATCTTGTTAACACTCTAGAGGCCACAGTTATTGTCTGATCTTCATAAAACTTGGTCAGAAGATTCATCACAATAATATCTTGGACGAGTTCGAAAATGATGCCGGTTGGTTGAAAAACATGGCCACCAGGGGGCGGGGCATTTTTCCTTATATGGCTATAGTAAAGCCTTGTTAACACTCTAGAGGTCACATTTATTTTCCGATCTTCATGAAACTTGCTCAGAAGATTTGTCCCACTGATATCTTGGATGAGTTCAAAAATGGTAACCTTTGCTGAAAAAAAACATGGCTGCCAAGGGGCGGGGAATTTTTCTTTTAATGGCTATATATGGCTATGGTAAAATCTTGTTAACACTCTAGAGGCCACATTTATTGTCCAATCTTCATGAAACTTGGTCAGAAGATTCATCCATATAATATATTGGACGAGTTCCAAAATGATGCCGGTTGGTTGAAAAACATGGCCGCCAAGGGGGGGGGGGCATTTTTCCTTATATGGCTATAGAATAACCATGTTAACACTCTAGAGGCCACATTTATTGTCCAATCTTGATGCAATAATGTCAGAAGATTTGTCTTATTTAATATCTTGGATGAGTTCGAAAATGGTTACGTTTGCTTGAAAAACATGGCCGCTAAGGGGCGGGGCATTTTTCCTAATATGGCTATATAAGGCTATAGTAAAATCTTGTTAACACTCTAGAGGCCACATTTATAGTCTGATCTTCATGAAACTCAGTCTGAAGATTCATCCCAATAATATCTTGGACGAGCTCAAAAATGATGCCGGTTGGTTGAAAAACATGGCCACCATGGGGGCGGGGCTATTTACCTTATATGACTATAGTAAAACCTTGTTAACACTCTAGAGGTCACATTTATTTTCCGATCATCATGAAACTTGGTCAGAAGATTTTTCCCAATGATATCTTAGATGAGTTCGAAAATGGTTTTGGTTGCTTTAAAAACATGGCCACCAGGGGCGGGGCATTTTTCCTTATATGGCTTTAGTAAAACCTTTTTAACACTCTATAGGAGCCACATTTATTGTCCAATCATGAAATTTGGTCAGAAGATTGGTCTCAACGATATCTTGGATGAGTTCGAAAGTAATTATGTTTGCTAAAAAAATGGTTTCCAAGGGGCGGGGCATTTTTTCTTATATGGCTCAAGTAAAATCTTGTTATCACTCTAGAGGCCACATTTACTTTCGATCTTCACGAAACTTGGTCAGAAGATTCATCCGATAATATCTTGGAAGAGTTCAAAAATGATGCCGGTTGGTTGAAAAACATGGCTGCCAGGGGGCGGGGCATTTTTCTTTATATGGCTATAGTAAAACCTTGTTAACACTCTAGAGGCCACATTTATTTTCCGATCTTCATGAAACTTGGTCAGAAGATTTGTCCTAATAATATCTTGTTATCTGAGGTGAGCAACTTTGGGCCTTTCAGGCCCGTCTTGTACTTGAATATGTGTATGTAAAAGTGTGGTTTTTATCCTTTTCAATTGTAATAAATGTTCTGCCTACAATTACTGCTTGATTAAGAAATATAGCTTTGACGGTCATCATTTAATGAAACCAGTTGGGACAAAATCACCTCAATAAAATGTTAATAATTATTTAAGTAGTAGTTTGTGAACATTGTATTAAATGAAAAATGTCATGTTTGTGATTGAAACAAAATAATGTTTTTCACAGATGTTATAACCCCAAATGGTTTAAATGTGAAGAAGTTTAGTGCTATTCACGAGTTTCAAAACCTTCATGCTATCTACAAGGAAAAAATTCATGACTTTGTGAAGGGGCATTTTTATGGGTAAGTGATAATTTTTCATGGATTGCTTTGAAATATTTAAATAATCATTCTTTTCTCACTAAGTTGAATGCCACTGCCATAGGTTTATAAAGGTTGCAGATAGAAATTTAGTGTTCAGCTTGACTTGACGCTACAAGTAAAAATGTTATGTCGTTGTGAAGCTTTGCATCATACAGGGCTTTTTTCTTGATTTGGGAAAGGGCCTTACCTTCTATTTTGCAGCGCTTCAACAAGCTTTCAAATTTTGGACATCCCAGATGATAAAGTTGGAAGTCCCAATTTTATTTCAAATAATATTTGATCACTTGATACATACATCCAATGTTGTTGTTTTTCATTCTAAAATAATACATGTACTGAGTTGTACGTCTATATTTAGTTAAATGTCATGGTCTGTTTCAGCACGCACACTTTCCATGTGTGAAACTTGACTCTGTCAGCAACAATATCGTGCTTTAAACCACGGGTTTTACATGGCATACATGTTTATATAAAATATTATCATGTGAATGTAGAAAAATAGAAAACATTGTTAAATTCAGTTCTATAAATGGACATGATGAAAAATACTTGTACTGAAATTTGGGTAAAAAATAATTGACAAAACTAAAAAAGGAGATGTAGACTTAAAATTTGGTGAAAATTGCATCATTTTAAAGAAACTCTCTTAGGCAAACGGGCTTCTTCTTGGGGGAAGGGGCCTTCATAAGTCCCTTGCATAAGAAGGAAAAAAGCCCTGTCATATATTGTAATGGCTTCTGAATGTATTTGGTAATCAACAACAACAAAAAATAGTTTTTCTGTATGGTACATTTTTATCCAAAGACTGCAAAATATAAAGTATACATATTTTGTCAGGTCAAGGCAGGATCTGTAACTTATCTTAAATACATGGCTTTTGTCATGAATGTGTGATTAATTACATGGCCTTCATTTACTTAGAGGATGCAGTATGACATTACTCATTTGATAACTAGCTCTTTATCAGTATGTAGTTGCTTTTGCTTTTGACAACTTAAAATGATTTATGTAGTTATATTGCCTTATTTTTATTTATTGCAGACACTATGACTTTGACCTGGACAAAACACTATACATATTTTCTGCAGGCAGATACGAATTTTCAAACAAAGGTGCAGATCTATTTATTGAGTCTCTAGCTAGACTCAATCATTTTCTGAAGGTATGGAAACACTCTGTTTACAGATAGATATTTATCACATGTTTTAAGTTTTCTCACTTGTTTACAGATAGACTTTTAATATCATCAGAGTCAATATGTGCTCTGTCACCTTATAAGCCATTGGGAAGGGGGTGGAGATGTGTGGATTCCTTGGGATTTAATTTTAGATACCTCTGCATTTTGGAAACTTTGTTATAGTTTCGTATTATAAAGCACACATAATATGGCATTTTTGATATCCAGTTAATATATTTTTTTAAATGGTTTTGAATAATAGGATACCCCCAAAAAGGTAAAAATAATGTTTCTTTTCTCGTCCCCCACCACAAAAGTGAGAAGGGAGATAAAAATGCCAAGCATCATTTCATCAGTGTGTGCTTCTGCCGTCACACTCTGGAACCTGCGATATCCCAAAATTAACACAAGCTAAGTTGATTTAACATATGGATAGAGGGTCATATTAGGAATATGAAGTTTATTATAGTTTTTTTGGCTGACAAAAATTGTGCTTGCCGTAATTACTCTTAAGTTTTTCGGACACTAAGTTTTTGGACACACCCTTTTTTAGCCAAAATAATCATTTTTCGTGACTTTATATTGGACATATGGGTTTTCATCCATAATTAATGACTCCAATTTTTCGGACAGCATATTTTACAGCACTAATTTACTAAATGTCTGCCCTGTTTTCACGTATCTGGGACACTTGATCATGGATTTTAACATCCGGATTAAAGTAATAAAACCTGGCATGGAATGCCCTGAGGGCGATTTTAACATAGCTATTGTGTAATGGGTAGATTACCATGTATACCTGTAATAAACAATGATTTCAACCAACAGCATTTGAAATGATATCGCATTCAGGAAGCAGTATGGTTGTTTTTATGCCCCCTTTCGAAGAAAAGGGGGTATATAGTTTTCGCACTGTCCATCGGTCAGTCTGTCACACTTTTCGTGTCCGCTCTCTAATTCAAATAGTTTTCATACGATCTTTACCAAACTTGGTCAGAAAATGTATCTAGACAATATCTAGGTCAAGTTAGAATATGGGTCATGCCCTGTCAAAAACTAGGTCTCGGGGTCACTTAGTGCATTTCAATAACTTCTATCAAAGCGTTTATTGGCCATTTTGGGGGCATATGTCATCCTATGGAGACAGCTCTTGTTTATAACATTTTTATATACCGTTTAATGTAAGAGATTGCAAATAAGTGAAGTTGTATTTTATTTAAGGCAGGGAAGAGAGAGTACAACACAATACAATTATTGCACATTTATTAATTGCTTTTATTTTATTATATTAATTGACAAACAACCACAACATATATGTCTTTAAATTTTCGTACACTGGTACTTTTTGAATATTTTTCGTATCTAAATTATGGACACAACATTTTTTATTTTATTTTTAAGTGTCAGAAAACTTAGAGTAATTACGGTAATGGAAATAAATTAGATCTTGACCTTGTGACAACTTAAAAAGTACTCCAGCTAGTTTAATAAAACTCTGTATGTGGATAGGGGACCATATAGATTGTAAATTTGTTTGCAGGTTATTTCAGTTTTTAAATTAGACAGATATTGTGGTTGCTTTGGTTACAGAAATAATATCTCAAAAAGTAATTTGGCCAGTTTGATGAAGCTCTGTGTGAAGAGAGCACCATATGGGCAATGTGCATGTGTTTGTTTTTCATCCTACCAAAATTTTGTGTTTGCTATTGTAACAGAAATAAATGAACACTAAAATCTGGATCTTACAAACATACATATTGCTAAAGATAGATAAATGAAAAACTTTACTGTTAGATTTAAACAAAAGTGTTTCCAGGGGGCAGTACTATGTTTTAGTGTTTTGCTGAGTTTTCAACTTGATATTTCCATGTTTGTAGACTGCCAACAGTGAGATGACTGTGATAGCATTCCTGATCTTCCCAGCACGAACAAACAACTTCAACATTGAATCACTGCGCGGTCAGGCCATTGCAAAGCAGCTTAGAGACACTGTCAGCCATATTCAGGGGCAGATTGGGAAACGAATTTTTGAAAAATCTCTCAGGTATATTTTGAAGTGACTAGTAGGTTACAAAATTATTGTAAAACTTTCTTGAGTAAGAGTTAAAAACTGCAATGTATATAAGTAAAGTTGAGTCGGTAACTGATTATTGGATATAAAAGAAGAATTTCATTGTCACTAAAATATGTCAATCAATTAAGTATTTTTTATTTAAAACTTTGGCAATGTCTTGAACTATGCCTTATATTTGATCTATGACCTTAAAGTTTGACCTTAATTAACCTTTGATCTAGGGAACTCAATCTTGGATTACTCTTCCTTAATATTTTTGAAATTTCAGACAAGTTTCTTGCAAATCCTGCCATTTCCCACAAACATGTCTTGACCTTTGACTTGGAATGTGATTCAATTATGGATGCTACATCAAACTATGAATGTCACTTATGCCATTTTTATGCCCTCTGTAGGAGGGCATATAGTGATCGGACTGTCAGTCTGTCTTTCGGTCACACTTTGCTTTAAGGTTTCGAAAAATGCTCTATACTTCTATGTCCCTTGAGATGTAACCT
The DNA here is from genome assembly GCF_020536995.1 of Dreissena polymorpha. Taxonomy (NCBI): domain Eukaryota; kingdom Metazoa; phylum Mollusca; class Bivalvia; order Myida; family Dreissenidae; genus Dreissena; species Dreissena polymorpha. The sequence continues at coordinate 95,644,781 of NC_068355.1, read as the reverse complement.
TCATATTTGGTATGCATGTGTATACGGACAAGGCCTTTCCATACGCACACACATTTTGACCCCTGTGACCTTGACGTTGAACTTAGGGTCCGCGTTTAGGTTTCAAAATCTGTGTTTAGGTTTCGAAAAATGCTCATAACTTCTATGTCCCTTGAGATATAACCTTCATATTTGGTATGCATGTGTATATGGACAAGGCCTTTCCATACGCACAAAAATTTTGACCCCTGTGATCTTGACGTTGAACTTAGGGTCCGCGTTTAGGTTTCGAAATCTGCGTATAGGTTTCGAAAAATGCTCATTATTCCTATGTCCCTTGAGATATAACCTTCGTATTTGGTATGCATGTGTATATGGACAAGGTCTTTCCATATGCACAAAAATTTTGACCCCTGTGACCTTGACCTTTAACTTATGGTCCGTGTTTAGGTTTCGAAATCTGCGTTTAGGTTTCGAAAAAAGCTCATAACTTCTATCAAGCGTTTATAGGGAGCATAAGTCATCCTATGGTGACAGCTCTTGTTTTTTTCTAAAGGCATACATGCTTCAAAAAGTTTTGTAAGGACAAAAGATGAATTTCTTATATTTTGCAGTTCTTGATATGATCCTTGTGGTTATAGCATATACCAAGTTGTTTAAAAAATTTACCTTTTGGTGGAGAGTTTCACTTTTGATGTCTGTTCTGCCTGCCTGCCATTACGTAGCCCGCTTGCTTGTCTGTCGGCCAGGGAGGGGTCCCATAATATGAGAGCTATATGATGATATCCATATGTGAAAATGTCATTCTAAAACCTTATTATTTTATAGATTGTTGCAGCTGTTCTTAATATTTTAAGGGGAGAAATTCCTACTGGTGAGGACATTTTAGTCCAAGAGGATGTTGTGAAATTGAAGAGATGCATATTTTCTGCACAGGTATTGGTCCTAATTATAATGAAGTCTTTGTGGAAGTAAAATGTATGTTTATTTACTTACTTTTTATAAATAATAAATTGTCTTATTATATTGTGGTATTTCATTGGTTTTGTGCAAGATTGGGGTTTCCACTTAATAGCTTGATATATTTAATCAAATTTTAATATAGATTTGATATATCATGACCACACTTTGGATTGCATACAGTAGTGTCAATTTAAGCTTAACAGATACCATACTTAAAGCTGGAAAATGGTTCCCACACAATAACTTAAGAACAAATTGTGCCATTGTGTGAACTTTATTTTTTAATGAGCTTAAAAGCTTGAAAAAGAATTGCGATATTGGTCTCAGACTTGGTATTTTTAAAGAGGCCTTTGGTATACTGGTAGTTGCATTTGATAGTGTAGTCTATGTACAAAAAGTCAAATAGAAAATTAATTAAGCATGTATATTTATTATGTATAGATTCTGTAAAATAACTGAAAATACTGATCATTGCTTCTGCGGCTCAGAGGAACACACTTCCTCCTATCTGCACCCATAACGTGATAGACGACCACAAGGACCCCATCCTGAACGCCCTTCGCAAGTGCCAGCTCTTCAATAACAGGCATGACAGGGTCAAGGTCAGTCTTGTTCAGGGAAAACTGTGCCCAATGCATATGCATTAAGAGCCATCCCAGATAAGCCTGTGCTGTCTGCACAGTCTAATCAGGGACGACACTTTCCACTTAGACTGGATTTGTGTTAGAAGAGATTTTCGTTAAACAAAAAATTCCATAAAGGCAGAGAGTGTCGTCCCTGATAAGCCTTGACCGACTGCACAGGCTAATCTGGGGCAACACTTTATTGTCCCCTACCGGTTTCACCGAAGGGGACTTATGGTTTGCACTCTGTCAGTCAGTCACACTTTCCTGGATCCTGCAATAACTTCAAAAGTTCTTAATATTTTTTCATGAAACTTGAAACATGGATGGATGGCAATACGGACATTATGCACGTCATTCCATTTTGTTCCTACGTCGAAATTTCTGGTTGCTATGGCAACAAATAATCAAGAAATACTGCTGAAATTGGTGGTTTTCTGGATCCTGCGATAACTTTAAAAGTTCTTCATATTTTTTCATGAAACTTGAAACATGGATAGATGGCAATATGGACATTATGCACGTCATTTCATTTTGTTCATACATCAAAAATTCTTGTTGCTATGGCAACAAATATAATTTTAAAAAATCTGACAATGGTGGAGCCGGTAGGGGACATATATTGCTTGGCAATAGTCGTGTTCAATATGCATTTACCCTAGTATTAATATTGTACAACCCATGGGGCATGCCACTATTATACCCTCTGAAAGTACTTGGGGTATACTGGTATTACCATATACCTCTTTCCGTCCTTAGACACAAACAATGATATAAAGTTGTGCATGTCCAATTTTGATTATCATAGGTTAAAATTACTAAAATAATGCCCCCTTTTCAAATTAGGCATTCTATGACTATATGATTCTTAATGTTAAATAACATATTTGAAACCCCAAGATGCATAGGTTTTATATTTGGTTTGTAACATCATTTAGTTTAAGTAGTAGTTTACACAGTTTTTTTACATTGAGCCCATGGGATAAACATTGGCCCCACCCTGAGAGTCAAAATGTTATATAGACTTGCATAGCAAAATAGCTTACTTCTTCTCTAAGTCACAATTCACAGAGATAATGTATTTTATGTGTAAAATCTTATTGTGTGAACAGAATTTGTTCAAGTCCTGGTCAAAACTATCCACACCCTTAGACTATTTGTACTATTGGTATGTAATAATGTAAAGTATTCCTCTACACATGCTTATTTAAACCATCCCCTGACATTAAAACTGGATATGCCACAGGGAAAACTGTTTTAATCAACTTTCTACATATCACAAAATGCTGTGTGGGGTATTCTTTTTCCCTTGTGTAACATGCTCCACTTGGTTCATGTTTTCAATAGCAAAAAGTAGCTTTTTCCATAATCAAGTCCAGTTTGAATAATAATGTGATATTTTAGTTCTTCAAATATGTCATATTTCCAATAAAGTTTTTTTATCTGAATATATTTTCTTATTTTAGTTTTATACCATAATTCAAATAATATTTAAAAGTATAATTTAAATATTGTTTGACTTTTTGTGTAATAAATTGGTAGTTAAGTCATTTTTAGTGCCAAATTGTTCATGTCATCTCAAACATAAAGGTACTTTGACTAATTACCTTAATTTAAAACTGTTGTTTTACTGTTGAGTTAAAATCGAAATGCATGATTTCAACTACATGGTTATGAAACCATTGCTTCAGATCATTTTCCACCCTGAGTTCCTGGCTTCCACCAACCCTCTCTTTGGCCTTGATTATGAGGAATTTGTACGTGGCTGCCATCTTGGAGTGTTTCCATCTTACTACGAGCCTTGGGGCTACACGCCAGGTATGGCTTGTCATAATGTGCCGTTACTTGGATTTGTACAGCCACAGTCTGTACAGTCTGTCTAGGTTGTAGATGTTGTGTTTTTACAATATCTTTTATTATCTGGATTGTTTCTTAGCTGGTCATGAAAATTGTAAATTGTGTTACCAATCAAAAGCAAAAGAATTCTGTGAATTCTACAAATTTAATACAAATTTTCTCATAATCAGGATAATCGCTTGCATATTTCTTTTAAATTTAATTACAAAAGACAAAATCACTGTTAAAAAACAGTTTCTACTTAATCACTTTTACGGACTGATATACACTTAATTTATAGTTTATTATGTGCGTTGGCTTAATTCAGTCAATATTTGCGTTCTTCCCCTGTTTTCAGCCGAGTGCACAGTGATGGGTATTCCAAGCATGACCAGCAACCTGTCAGGGTTTGGTTGCTTCATGCAGGAACATGTGGCAGATGCCAAGTCCTACGGCATCTACATCATAGACAGGCGCTTCCAGTCAGCTGATGACTCTGCACAACAACTTGCCCAGGTAAACATTGCCTTTCACCTGCAAATATCAAGAGTCAATCTTTTAAAATCTTTATAGCCCATGGATTTCAAGCTTTAAAATGCACTTTAAATATGACAAATGTTCTTCACAGTTTACAATAAAAAATGTACCAGAACTTCATTTAAATAAAATGTGTGTTAAATAGTATGCAATATTATGGTTTCTTAATTTGGTATACATGATTGTGAATTACTAAGTTTCATTGTTCTGTTATTACTTATTAATTAAATGTAATTGAAATGAAATGTGTTACTAGTATGTGTCTTCTTATTGAACATTCATAATTGTGAATTACTTAGTTGAAATGTTCTGGTGTAACTTGATATGCAGTTTTAATATACCATGGTGTTTGTGCAATTTCCAGTACATGTTTGACTTCACGTGCCTGTCAAGACGTCAGAGGATCATTCAGAGAAACAGGACAGAGCGGCTCAGTGAATTGTTGGACTGGAAAAACCTTGGAGTGGTAAATATAGATGATTCCCAAAGGCTATTGACTGGTGATTGTTTTGAAGGATATTGCAATAAGAGTAATAAGTGTATCCAATAGATTAATATTGAACTAAACAGGCACAGAAACACATTTTTTTGGGGGGGATCGCTATTTGTCCATCGTCCGTGCGTCGTCAACATTTTGCCTTGTGAACACTCTCGAGGCCACATTTCTTGTCCGATCTTCATGAAACTTGGTCAGAACATTTGTCCCAATGATACCTAGACCGAGTTCGAAACTGGGTCATGCTGGGTCAAAAACTAGGTCACTAGGTAAAAAAAAAAGAAAAACCTTGTGAACACAGTAGAAGTCACATTTGATGCCCAATCATCATGTAACTTTGTCAAATGTTTTTCTTAATGATATGTTGGTAGAGTTCAAAAATGGTTCTGGTCCGTTGAAAAACATGGCCGCCAGGGGGCGGTGCAGTTTTGCTTATATGGCTATAGAGAAACCTTGTGAACACTCTAGAAGTCACAATTTTTTATGTATCCTCATTAAAAATGGTTAAAACTTTGGTTTTATAAATATTTCGGACGAGTGTGAAAGTGGTCTAGATCGATGAAAAAACATGGCCAGGGGGGCGGGGCAGTTTTCTCTATATGTCACATTTTTGGTCCAATCTTCATGAATTTTGGTCAGAACATTTGCTACCTGGATACAACGGTTGAGTTTGAAAATGGTTCGGATCGGTAAAAAAACATGGCCGCCAGGTGGGGGAGTCATTTTCCATAGTAAAAAAAAGCTTGTTAACACTCTAGGAGTCACATTTGTAGTCCAATGTTCATGAAACTTGGTCAGAATGTAAAATATCTCAGCTGAGTTTGAAAATGGGGGCGGGGAAGTCCGAAGATTTGTTCTAATGATAGCTCAGCTGAATTTGAAAATGGTTCCAGTCCGTTGAAAAACATGGCTGACAGGGGGTGGGGCAGTTTTCCTTATATGGATATAGTAAAACCTTGTTAACGCTCTAGAAATCACATTTATAGTCCAATCTTTATGGAACTTGGTCCGAAGATTTGTTCTAATGATAGCTCAGCTGAGTTCGAAAATGGTTACAGTTTGTTGAAAAACATGGCCGCCAGGGATGTTGCAGTTTTCCTAGTATGACTATATTAAAACCATTTAAACACTCTCTTTCTAATGAAGATGTTGGTGCACAATGATGATGATGATTATGATGATGATTATGATGATGATGATGATGATGCCATGACTTCAGATTGTTATCTTTATCTTGTGCAGAAATTCAACATAGTGGTAAAACCAATAAAACAACAAGAATTGTTACATATGAATGTTATTTGTCCTTCCATTCCCTTATCCTACTCTCTCTTATACCTGTGCTTGCTGTCTTCCAGTACAATAGTGTTGATTGATGACTTTTTAAATGGCCATTTGATAAATATTTTTATGAATTTCACAAACACAACTATATGCATACGCCATTTTCAGAAGTGTAAAGAGAACAGTGCATTATGGGGCAGAGCTTTCACTGGACGAGCGAATTTAAATTGAATGTAATACGATACATGTACAAAGAAATTTTTTATTGCGTCATACACGGTCATGCAAAAAACGTGCTTTCCGGGGACTTTGATACCGGGAAAAAATGAAAGTGAATCTCTGTTAACAATTACACTGCTTGATAATGTATATAAATCGTCTGGATTATTTAATTTATTTCTCGTACACAAACTGAATGATTAAATGACTAAATACTAGAATGATAATGAAATGACAGAAAAACTTGTTTTATACTGTGCGCAGTATATTTCAAAGCCACTCCTTTAATATAGTCAAACTGCAATCATATCAAAGTAAGAATTTTTTATCGTTTTGAATAACTTTGCACTTAACTTATTGAAATTAGCGCACCAAACCGCTCTGATGTAATAAACACTGACATGCGAGTTTTTCACACCTTTATTGACATTACACAACAGATTAACACCAATTAGCTGTCGGTATTGTTTAACCTCGAAGCGATTAAAATCAGTTCAACTGACGGTTGAATAAAGCAATCAAGATGTGAACACCGCCATCTTTGAATTGTCTGAAAATACATGAAGTTGCATAACATGGATTTGAATCAGAAATGGAAGGTTGGAGTAAAAACGGGATCCAAGACCCACCCGCGTTATATTGTATTCAGCGTTGTAACGGAGAGCGTTATATTGGAGTTACAGTGTAGTTGTTTTGATATGATAATTTTTCCAATGTCTTGTGTGTGTTTACTTCTATATTTGCACACATTTGTAACTATGAGATAGGTCAAGTGATGTTTTGTACCTTAAAAGAAGACCAATTATGAATTTCTAGTACATATTCTCATACTCATTTACTTCATTATAACCGACTTTGATATATGATAACAATTTAACATATTGTATTTAATTATGCAAAATCTATTTCATAAACACTAAATATATTGATAAAATACAGTTGTTTTCGGTATCTAAAGCTGTTCTTGTAAAACAGGTTGTAACTAGTCATCCCCTATAACATCAAAAGATGCTGAGATGCTTATCTCATGATCTCAAAGCTGGACAACAATTTGTGAAAAAGTACTTCCATTTTATTTTGCTGATGCACATTATTAAATAACTGTCCTCATATTACTTTTATCCAAAACATAGCTTTGTTGCAACAGGTCTATTTTAAAAACATAAACACACACACAAAACTACTTAAACGCATATATGTATGTATCTGCCGAAGCAACAAACCCTTTCTTTTCACTAAACGTTAACAACCCTTGCTTAACGTTAAAAGTACTCAGGTGAGAGACCCAGGGCCACCATGGCCGTCTTGTTAAAGTTTCTAATGTGTTGCACTATGTAATAATTTATTTTGTAATGTATATTATTAGTTACACTGTTAGTCACTGATGGTGTATGGGATATACACCCTCAGTAATTTCATACCATACGAGAGCGAACGATTTTATCTCAACTGACTACTCAATTACTCAGGGTGTATGGAAATTACTTGGGGTGTATGGAAAATACCCCATGGGCATGTGACCACTCTAAGCCAATCAGATTACGTCATTTTTGTTGGAGGTGAGATATTAATCTATATTGTATATCTTAGACGTCATCGCACTACTAGGTTGATTTGCATTAGTAACAAATGTAAATGGTTCATGGTAAGAGGAGCTTATTGTGTGTTCAGAATTCCTAAGATTAGAAAAATTAAGTAATTTTGGCATTTCTTAAAGGGCAATCGAGCATTTGTCAAACCTGGTAAAAACTGTGCCTTTAAAATCACTTTTTACAAAAGTATGTCCAAAGCTTTACCAAACGCTTTATTGCCCTATAAGAACGCAATTTTATGGACTTCAGCATCCTTCACTTTGGTAAGGATTTGCTCAGTCCAATCATAAGGCCACCAAACCTTGAGTTTTTATGCCCGCCTTTGAAGAAGAGGGGGTATATTGTTTTGCACATGTCGGTCCGTCCGTCTGTCCATCCGTCCATATGTCTGTCCACCAGATGGTTTCCGGATGATAACTCAAGAACGCTTAGGCCTAGGATCACGAAACTTCATAGGTACATTGATCATGAATCGCAGATGACCCCTACTGATTTTGAGGTCACTAGGTCAAAGGTCAAGGTCACTGTGATCCGAAATAGTAAAATGGTTTCCGGATGATAACTCAATAATGCTTATGCCTAGGATCATTAAACTTCATAGGCACATTGATCATGACTCGCAGATGACCCCTATTGATTTTCAGGTTACTAGGTCAAAGGTCAAGGTCAGGGTGACCCGAAATAGTAAAATGGTTTCCGGATGATAACTCAAGAACGCTTATGCCTAGGATCATGAAACTTCATAGGTACATTGATCATGACCAGCAGATGACCGCTATTGATTTTCAGGTCACTAGGTCAATGTCATGGTGACTCAACTTAGAAAAATGGTTTCCAGATGATAACTCAAGAACACGCCTTGGATCATGAAACTTCATAGGTACATTGATCATGACTCGCAGATGACCCCTATTGACTTTTAGGTCAAAGGTCAAGGTCACGGTGACTTGACACAGTAAAATGGTTTCCGGATGATAACTGAAGAAAGCTTACGCCTAGGATCATGAAAATTCACAGGTACATTGATCATGACTCGCAGATGACCCCAATCGATTTTCAGGTCACTAGGTCAAAGGTCGAGGTCACAGTGCCAAAAAACGTATTCACACAATGGCTGCCACTACAATTGACAGCCCATATGGGGGGCATGCATGTTTTACAAACAGCCCTTGTTTTAATAGCGGAAAGGGTAGCTCCTGTCTCTACAATTGCTGATCTGGAGCTATGCAGGCAGCATAGTTCACAAGACCCATTCCTCATTACATGGATCATATAGTATACTTTCATTCTCCTATGTATTTCTATTTCAGTACTATAGGAAGGCCAGAAGCATTGCTCTTGTACGATCCTTCCCTGAGAGCTTCTCAGAAGCTAACCTAATGGTAGGTTAACTAGATATAGGAAGTAATATATTGTCAGTGATGAATCTTTATTCTATTCTGTTGCTATGCATTATATACTTGAATGGCATTCATTTAATTTGATGATTATTATGGAAATTTAAAAAATGTTGGATCGGTGATCTGCTGAATTAATATATGTTTGTTTCAGTTTAATTGTCGTTCTGATTGTAGATAGACATAGACAAAGAAAATACTTCTAAGGTAGAATTTCTCGAAATTGAAGTGATTGTTTTAACAAGACTTTAACAACTGCATCATGTGCTCAATATCACTGATCCCTAAAACATCAAACACAGTTACTAACAGCTACTGCTGATTACTCTTATGAATTTTTATTTGCAAAATTATGAAATGCAGCAAGGTATACTTTAAAAGTAAGGGTTATTTTTCATTGTTTGAAACCGTGAAATATCAGTTTTAATGCACTGATATTTCTCTATAAACCATCAGAAAGCATAAAATAAGAACATATAACCAAGGGTTTATAATACGTTGAGTGTATCTTAACTCTTCCTGTAAATGTATTACATGTTTGTTTGTAGTTTAATATATCACCCTAACAAAGTTTGAAAAGGGTTAAGGTTGTTCTCGAAAAAATGTACTAAATGCGCATTTAATGCACATTAAATTCACATTTAATGCGCATTAAATGCGCATGTTATTGGCACCGTATTTTTTGCTTAACAAGTGCATTTTATTCTGTTAAAAATAATAATTTTACTTGTGTGTTTATACACATAAGTGTATTTTTTTCCACGAAATAATACACTTAAGTGCGTTTATTATGTTAATAAGTGCGCTTAAGTTTATTTTCAAGCGCATTTATACACTTGAGTGTTTTTTAAGACATACAAGTAATACACTTCATAGTCAAAGTGAATTTTTTAAAGCGCATTAATACACTCAAGTGCATTTCCAGTCCTTCAAATAATACACATTACAGAATTAAAAGCGAATTTTTTAAGCGCATTAATGCACTTGAGTGCATTTCCAGTCATACAAATAAAACACTTATCAGTAACTAAAGTAATCTTGCAAGTGCATCAATACACTTGAGTGTATTTTAATCATAGAAATAATACACTCATGGAGTATTCAAAGTGAATTTTTTAAGCGCATTAATACACTTGAGTGCATTTCCAGTCATACAAATAAAACACTTCATTGAGTATTCAAAGTGAATTTTTGTAAGCGCATTAATACACTTGAGTGCATTTCCACTGATACAAATAATACACCTTACAAAATTGAAAGTGATTTTTTAAGCGCATTAATACACTTGAGTGCATTCCCCGTCATACAAATAATACACCTTACAGTATTAAAAGTGATTTTTAAGCACATTAATACACTTAAGTGCATTTTCAGTCATACAAATAATACAATTTATGAAGTATTGAAAGTGAATTTTTTAAGCGCATTATACGCTAAAGTGTACTTTTCATCACTTCAAATTAATATGGTTAAAAATTAACCAAATTTTTTTTAAATCCCGGCATTTTGAAGCCAGCATTCATTCTTTATGTGAAAGGTTTGTGTAAACACATACATAAAAAACAAAAAGTTCAATTCAATAGATAAGAACACTGTTATTATAATGTTAAAGCTTAAAAAACAAAAACAAATGCTACATATCTACCTAAAAGAGAGGATTCAAACAGGCTATTGCCTATCTGGAATTAACAACTTAAAATATAAAGCTCATACCATTGATTTTTCTCCCCTCTGATTAAAGCCGAATACAGGTGGTTTCTGCTTCAGAAATATAAAAGTTTTCCCCTCCTTAAGCTGAAATATTTTCTTGATCATTTACTAGATTTGTATATATTACATTAATTCCAAATCCTATTTTGATATGGACAAAAGCAGCACATTTAATTCAATCATATTCTGGATCCTAATATATGATAAATTAACCATATTCATGAAATTTATATAAATCTATACCTTATTTTCAATTTTTTATTGTTCATTATTGCGCTAAAATATGCCCTTCTGAGAGCCAGTACAGGTTGTTTTGAATTTCCAAAAAAAAATCACTGCAAACAAGCAGACAATATTTAGCAGCTTAGCCTCTGTCACTATATTTGTTGTTATACACTGTTCCTTACAAAGAATGCATTCATAAACCACCCTTTATAGAGCAGTTCACCTGCTGATCAGGTCTGAAAACTACTGTCATGGTCTTTGCGAGGCGCGTCTAGTGCATGATCTCATTTGAGATCAGGTCTTGAAAGATATTTTATAATGTAAGTGTTAAATATTGCTGTTATGGTAATCTTGTTACTATAAAAATTATTAATTTAAATCAAAACAAGTTTGTTTGCTTGTTGTTTTTGTTGTTTATTTTTGCAATTTAAATCCTGTGATCACATGTGACTTAACGCTTTTCATAAATAATTAAAAGAAATTACGTGTGGTAGAAAATACTGTTTGAAAATGTACCAAGATACGTGGTCTCATTTGGCTGTGTGGACTGGTCGGAAGTGTGACGCCTTTAAAATGCAATAACCTGTATAGTTTTACCTCTCAACAAATCCAACTTTTCTTGGTCAAGGACAGGGCTCAGTTTTCCCACTCCTGATCTCCTCAAGTTGGCCTGCTCGAGCAGGGTAAAACCTGGTATCAAAGTCCATACATCAATTAGTCCCCCTTTTGCTCTCTTTTTTGGCAGGCGATGATGCATATTCTATCCAAAGAATTTTCCAATCAATGTAAATTTCACCTTGGGAGTTTAACCTTCAAATTAAAAATTTAAAGTTCTCATTGAATATGTGGGAAAGAAATATGTTCATTAATGACCAGAAATAGGTATCAATAGCATTTAAGATGACAATAACCATAAAATACAGTCATAATAATTCAAATGGTGTTGTGTTTCCTTATAATTGCATTACATTTATACTTATCCATTTACATTTCCCAGTGACAATACATAAATATCATAATGATCATAATTAATTCAATATAAAACTAAATAAAAAAGGGATGCAAACATGAAAATACAAACCTAAAACAACTGTTCTTCAGTATTCCAAGAAAACAGGCAGTTGATGAATTATGAGACCATATCACTTTAACCACCCACTTTGAATCTCCTTTGCAACAAACTTATTGTTGATTTACACATTGTAGTAAATACACATTGTTTTCATCACACAAAACTCAATGCTGAAAGTATTTCAAGACATTTTACACAAGAATTATAAGTCTTAATGTTACTCTATTATACCTTAAATTTAGCTCAAAGTCAGTTGCTGAAAACCCCTTTGTTTTCAAAAAATAACTTCCTGTCTCCAGCCAATCAAAGTCGCTTGTTTTCAAATAGATGGTGTCTGAACCAATCAAAAGTATATCAACACCCCTTTATTAGGCCTATAGATGGAGCACTGATAGGGATTAATGTTTATGATTTAATAGGGGTGGGGGGCTAATCTCTTATGTGTGTCAGCCAATTACTAAATCTGAGAAATATCCACTGATTTCAACACCAACATATTTATTGAATAATACACAACACCATTAGCATATTATATTTAATTTTGAATATTTCAATATAACATACTGAATGGTGTTAGCAAATAATAATAACATTATAAATATTATTTAAATTGCCTTTTAAAATGTATGTTAATAGTCAATGTGGTAGACATTAATTGAATTGGGATTAAATATCAGTGTTAGAAAGTTCAAATACTGATTTTTTTATATTGTGGAGATATTATTGATTCTGGCAAGCCCGCATAATATTTTTGACACTTTCAATCTTTTAAATTAGTTACCAAAGCCTGATTTAGTTGTACTTTTCCTTTTAAAAGCTGCTCTACTGATTCACATATTTTATGAGCAGACAACTTGCAACAATAAGACCATTTAACATTATGTGAAGATAAAAAAGACTTCAGTACAATCCTCCTATTAAACACTATATCTCTGTCCTTTAACTTCAGTTATTATGCCCCCCTTCGAAGAAGAGGGGGTATATTGTTTTGCTCATGTCGGTCCGTATGTCCGTCCACCAGATGGTTTCCGGATGATAACTCAAGAACGTTAAGGCCTAGGATCATGAAACTTCATAGGTACATTAAGCATGACTCGCAGATGACCCTTATTGATTTTGAGGTCACTAGGTCAAAGGTCAAGGTCACGGTTACCCGAAATAGTAAAATGGTTTCCGGATGATAACTCAAGAACACTTATGCCTAGGATCATGAAACTTAATAGGTAAATTGATCATGACTCTCAGATGACCCCTAAAGATTTTCAGGTCACAAGGTCAAAGGTGTATGTCACGGTGACTCGAAATTGTAAAATGGCTTCCGGATGATAAATCAAGAACGCCTATGCCTAGGATCATGAAACTTCATAGGTAGATTGATAATGACTGGCAGATGACCCCTATTGATTTTCAGGTCACTAGGTCAAAGGTCAAGGTCACAGTGACCCGAAATAGTAAAATGGTTTCCGGATGATATCTCAAGAACGCTTATGCCTAGGATCATGAAACTTCATACATTGATTATGACTCACAGATGACCCCTATTGATTTTCAGGTAACTAGGTCAAAGATCAAGGTCACGGTGACCCAAAATAGTAAAATGGTTTCTGGATGATAACTCAAGAATTCTTATGGCTAGGATCATGAAACTTCATAGGTACATTGATCATGACTCGCAGATGACCCCTATTGATCTAGGTCAAACATATTCACACAATGGCTGTTACTACAACGGAGAGCCCATATGGGGACATGCATGTTTTACAAACAGCCCTTGTTTGCTATAGTGTTGCTCTTTTTTATGAAGATGCACTTAAAAATACACTTGTACAGAAAGAATATTTTTTTGCAAATCAGAAGATACACTTATATGCACAAAAATGCACTTCATTAAAAAATGCACTTATTGCATAAAAATATGCACTTAGTCTACAGAAGATACACTGAAAGTACAGTAAAATACACTTAAAGATAATGAAAATACAGAAAAAAGGCACTTTAGTGCACTTTATTATGGAAAAAGTGCAGAAAAAATACACTTTTTGGTAAAAATGCAGAAAAAATACACTTTTTAAAGCGTATTTTGTTAAAAAGTGCATTTTATTTTGAGAAGGGGGGTTGGTTGGTCCTTGAGCATTTCTGGTCATTTGAACTTCTTCATCAGTTTAAGTTTGATTTACAGAAAACTTTTTCATAATGCAATCCAAAATGGTCGTCTGAAGGCTATGTTTGAGCTATGTTTTAATTTTGTGTTTAATTTACACATCTTATAAGAGGAGTAGAACTGTATGCTGGTCAGAGGTTTGAGACTGTCACTCTTCTTATATATGTTCATTATTTTAAGCTGCAGAATTCTGTGAAACTTTATGCAGTTTTTTATCAATTGCAAAATCTGGTATACAAATTTTTCCCTTTTTAAGTACATCTTTATTTGGACATGCATTAAGTTATTTAAAATAACTTGGTATTAATCATTGTCATTCAAAGTTTTTGTTGGTTGTTCTGAACTTAAGAACAACTGTAATTAATCTCAGTTTTCTGACATTCTAAATTTTTGGACAAACCAATTAATGACCCTTAATTTTCTCTCACACTCGTCTTCAACTGAAATTAACTACCCTAAATTTTCGGACTGTTTATTTTACCATACTATTTCACCAGAATTCTGCCATGTGGCGGTTAGCAGGTGACACTTAATGTGTGTTTTTACAAAGGGATTAAGGTCATAAAACCTGGCAGACGTATGCCTTAAGACTATGGGCCATTACATTTGCATTATTAGGTAAATGAGCATGTATACCGGTAAAAAACCGAACCCCTCAAGTGCAACATACATAAAAGTAATTTATACTATACGGTATGATAATTTACAAGCCTGTGCTATTGTTTATTAAAATAATTGACACTGTAAACATTGCAAACCCATTTCCAACAGGCAATACAATATAGTGCCTCTAAATTGTTAGACCCTAAATTTTAGGAAATCTGTTTGTTTTTATGCCCTCAAAGGAGGGCATATAGTGATCAGAGCGTCCATCCGTCTGTCTGTCTTTCTGTCACACTTTGCATGTAGGTTCCTCATTTAGGGTTGAAAAATGCTCATAACTTCTATGTGGCTTCAGATAGCAACTTGCTGCACATTTTGAGCGATGAACGGTCAAGGTCATCCTTCAGGGTCAAAGGTCAAATATATGGCTTCAAAGCAGTGCAGAAGGGGGCATTGTGTTTCTGACAAAAACATCTCTTGTTTAATAATTTTTAAATCTAAATATTTGGAGAAAAACTTTATTTTTAAGTGTGCAAAAACTAATTGTTATTACGTTAAAACTTCAATGACATTCCTATACTTCCATATAATTTGAACGTTTTTTTTTCATTTATAGGGGAAGGTATGTATTTTTGTTGTTGTTTTGTAATTTTTCTAAACGCATTTATTTTAAATTACAAAACTTTACATGCATCCTCAAAAATGTTTCTTTATATTTCTTTTGCTTGCTTGTAGTAAGTTTAATATATCTATCACAATATGACTGTGCTTCAGTTCAAGTCTGTCCTAGCTTTTGAGATTGTTTACTTCATCACCTTGCAATTTTAAAAGTGGAGTCAAACATCACCAAGACATCTTTATTAGTTATTATACCTTGTACTTCAGTGAGCTGTTTTAATAAGGATTGTATCAAGTTTCATAACTAGAGCAGCAAAAAACAGTACTGTCAATAGTGATTTTTTTCATGAATTTTACAAGTCTGTGAGTGCTTATGTTGACCCCTTGTTTTTTAAGCACAATTGTAAAGGTTAAGGTTTACATGCAATAACTCCATATCTCTGTAAAGTCTACAGGTATTATAATGTACATCGGCACATGGTGTCAGTGCCTTAATGGGAGTTAATTAAAGACCATAACTGCAACCTGCAATTTAACAGAATTATCCTCTGATTGTAGTGGCAAAAGTTGGTTACAGTTTGTGTGCAACTCCATATCACTGTAACAACTTCAGATATTTAAATGAAATTTCACACATGGCTTAAGATAATTATACTCCCACAAATGAAGTTTAGGGGGTATATAGGAGTGAACTTGTCGGTCGGTTTGTCTGTCTGTCGGTCTGTATTAAGTGTCCGCTCTCTAATTTAAGAAGTTTTCCTCCGTTCTTCACCAAACTTGGTCAGAAGTTGTATCTACATGATGTCTAGGCCAAGTTTGAACATGGGCCTTTCCGGGTCAAAAACTAGGTCACGGGGTCACTTAGTGCGTTTTAAACATTCAGCATGTTGTCCACTCTCTAATTCAAGTAGTTTTCATCCGATCTTCACCAAACTTGGTCAGAAGTTGTATCTAGATGATCTTAAGGCCAAGTTCGAACATGAGCCTTGCTGGGTCAAAAACTAGGTCACGGGGTCACTAAGTGGGCTTTTTAACATTCAGCATGGTGTCCTCTCTCTTATTCAAGTAGTTTTCATCCGATCTTTACCCAACTTGGTCAGAAGTTTTATCTAGATGATCTGAAGGCCAAGTTTGAACATGGGCCATGCCGGATCAAAAACTAGGTCACAGTGTCACTTAGTACGTTTCACACATTGAGCATGGTGTCCGCTCTCTATTTCAAATAGTTTAAATCCGATCTTCACCACACTTGGTCAGAAGTTGTAACTAGATGATGTGTAAGTCAAGTTTGAACATGGGCCATGCCAGGTCAAAAACTAGGTCACAGGGTCACTTAGTGTGTTTTCAACCTCACCATGTTGTCCGCTCTCTAATTCAAGTAGTTTTTATCCAATCTTCACCAAAATTGGTCAGAAGTTGTATCTTTATAATGCCTAGGGCAAGTTTGAATATGGGTCATGCCGGGTCAAAAACAATGTCACGCGGTCACTTAGTGCGTTTTAAACCTCACCATGTTGTCCGCTTTCTAATTCAAGTAGTTTTCATTCAATCTTCACCAAACTTGGTCAGGAGTTGTATCTTGATGATTTCTAGGTCAAGTTTGAATATGGGTCATGCCGGGTCAAAAACTAGGTCATGGGGTATCTGTGCGTTTTAAACCTCACCATGTTGTCCGCTCTCTAATTCAAGTCGTTTACATCCGATCTTCACCAAACTTGGTCAGAAGTTTTATGGAGATGATCTTAAGGCAAAGTTAGAACAAAGGGCCTTTCTGAGTCAAAAACAAGGTCAAGGGGTCACTTAATGCGTTTTAAAAATTGCGCATGGTGTCCGCTGTTTTTTGTGAAGACGACATGCATAATATTATGTGTCAATGCGGCATGTGGGGAATTCGTCACGTCTGTGACAAAGCTCTAGTTATTTGTGGCCAACTGTCTTGTTACATTCAAAAATACATTATACTTAAAAAGCAGAACAATAGCTTTTATCGTATGCTTTTCATCATATAATCATATTCTGTACCATTGAATTATTTTATCGTTAATTGTTTTCAAAAATATTTTTATTTCTCCTTTTGTCACAAATAACCATGAATTTGTATAGAGCACAACAAACAAATTAATATTTGTATAGAGTGTATTTATGTATGTTATATGCTAATTACTGAGCCTTTTTTAAGATACTGTGAAACCATTTATTTTCGACAGCACAAAATTTCGTCATTTTTATAAAAAATGACGATTTCGTCAGCACTTAAATTCGCTGATTTCTGATTTTGAATTTTAAAAAATGCGTCGGTCAAAATCTGATTTGTGTGTAATACATATTCGCGATCATTCGCGGTTGCGAAAAATCGTACGAATGCGGGAACACACTTGAGAATCACTGCAGGAGGTGGGCCCTGTTTGTCACATGCAAATTAACTAGTCTTTTGTTATCAAGGGACAGTAATGGACCCTCTTAATGTATGCCATTCACACGTTCATTGTTATGATTAGCGGAAAAGTGGGATCGAATAACCGTTAACGAGTGTTTGTAACAACGAAGCCAATTGCCCATTAGTCTTTTTATATTATTATAATTGCCATACTGATAACAATCGTAATTCTAGTTGGTATGATTTTTATTAAAATGCTCTCAATACCGTTGAAAAACTGTTTGTGTTATACGAAAGAGGTTCCAGTTTGTTAAGTGTTGTTTTTTTTCAAATAAAATGTTTTTTTATTCTGATATCAACATTAAAATTATAAACTCTATGTGTGTGTTTGTTCTTAAAAAGTAAACTACCGGTATATAAATCAATAATGACAATAATTTAAAAATAAATAAATTGATACATTTAAAATAGTAATAAGTGTGGTTAAACGAAAACAATCAAACAACAAACAGCAATTAAAATATTCTTTATTAATTTGTGATAAATACGCATGTTGATCACAAATCGTCATCTTTTCATTTGGTTTATTGTCTTTCATCAGCATTCGCTGCGTGATGGCTAATATGCAACACCCCTGAAAAACACAATGCACCTAATGGGTAATAAAGTTATAAACAATTAGCGCTAATTCATTACCATTCTACATAAACGAAGTCAACGCATTTGATACAGCTGTACTGCACACGCGTTTTAAAGAAGTGTAACGTGTCAGTTGAGTACCTTGTGTAATCTACATCCCTTTGTGTCAAAACCGGATTAATCTTGATTACGAAACAGCAGTGAATGTGTGCATGGATTATGTTGGAATTTAATGCCTCATGTCTACGGTAAAGTTTTAAAATATTGTTCAACTTAGTGTTTGTTTTTGTTCAAACATAGAGCATGCATGTTCGTTAGGATCTTAAATTCGCCGATCGGTCGACTGACGAAATTTATGAAAATTAATGCCTGACGATTAATAATGGTTTCACAGTATTTGTATCATGCTATCATATAGAACATGTATGTCACTTACAGTTGCGAAATATTATGTCAAAAAAGCATAGGAGTAGTTATTTGAAAAACAAACTTGTATAGATCAGGAATGAAGTGATTGTTGTTCTAGATATGATTATTTTAGTTTTGAAAACTTCTCAGCATTCATGCAGCATTTAAAACTGTAACAGCAATCTGTATCTCAATAAAATAGCTATTTGTGGTTGAAATAAATAGATGTAAAATATCAGCCTACTGATGTTAGAAACATGCCATACATTGATCTATCGTTCTTGGGGAAACAGTCTAACTGTTTCTCAATCACACATGTTAATCATATATGATTAGTAATAATAAACTCCAGTGAAGCAAAAAACAGGTGAATTGTTTTTTGCTTGTTACAATTTGATTTGGCCATGAAATGATTTTTAATAAGAATTTACTCAATATAAGTTTAATTTGTGTGCCCTTGGTAGATTGGCCTACACCAGTTGCACTGTCAGTAAGTCCGGCCGAAATTCCGTTATCCAGAGGTTTTTACTTTCAGATATAGAGCTGATATTTAGTATATGTTTGTCTACCTTCATGACCTACAGATAAAGTTTGAGTTGCATTCCAGTCCATTGAATTTTTGCAAACTTATGGGCGATGGACTTTTCTCTATAATGACCCTTTTCCAGAGGTTTCGTATGCAACGCTTTCAGATATTGAGCTGATTTTTGGTATTTGAGAGTACCTACATCAGAGCTCCAGATAAGGTTTTGTGAAATTCTTAAAGATACTACCAGATTTTCAAAAAGAATTCTTAACTCTGAAATTTTATACTTAACGTTACTACTAAGTTGTGGAAAATAATTCTTAACTTTTCTAAATGGCCTAAAAATAAATAATTATGGGAGTCATTGTATAAGATCTTTTCTATAATGTCTTTCTTAACATTCCACTTCGGCTCACTTTGCGTACAATATGTTAAAAGCGTGTTTTTTGCACACTTAGCAGTTTTTTAGGATGTCCTTTGGGAATAGCCATTTTTTTGACAGATAGACTGTACACGCGCCGCCGCTTGTATTGGAAAGAGAATGCGCTTCAATAAACAAACCCGATAACCATTCTATATAAGTACCGAAAAGATCTTTAATACGTGAAAAGAACTCAATAAAAATCGATACAAACCGATGTAATAATAATACTCGTAACTTGATTTTGTAATTCTTAATGGTACGACCAGATTTTAAAATAAAAACGTAACGGACTTGAAAATAATTCTTAATTACGAAAATAGGACCCTTATCTGGAGCTCTGCTACATGACTCAACAATGAAGTGTGAGTTTCGTCCTGTCAATTGATTTTTGGCGAAGTTATGGGTTGGTCTTCGAAATGTTTCTTCTTTTGGAAGTCCTGACTTCCAAGCAATAATTTCTGGATGCCCCAGACATCAAGATGGAAGTCCCACTTTTATTTCAGTATACGTGTATAAGTAAACCCTGCTGTATATGATGATCAAATCATTTGTTTTAATACCGGTATTTGTATTTGGTTCATTGTTTTTTATGCCTCCGATAGGGTGGAATATAGCTCTCACATATTTTGTCCGTCCGTCGTTCACTCCTATTGGCATTCTGTTTCCAGAGTTTTTTCCTTTAAACGCTTTCAGGATTTTTACTTTATTTTAAGTGCATGAGTTTACCTAAATGACATACATATCAAGTTCGAGTCTCCTTTCTGCCCACTGATTTCTGGCAAAGTTCTAGGTGATAGACTTTTCTCTAGAATAACAGTTTCTGGATTTATTTCCGAAACACTTGCAGATATTGACCTGATTTTGATGTGCGAGTCTACCTACATGACTTTCAGATAAATTTTGGGTTTCATTCTGGTCTATTGATTTTTGAGGAAGATATGAGCCATGGACTTGAGTGCAGTAGGGGGCATTGTGTTTCATAAACGCAGCCTTTGTTCTTATAGATTTAGACAATTTTTGTATTGAGATTTGCGGTTTTATCACAATTTATAATATTGCAATCTTGTGAAACATAATAAATAGTATGAGCCTTTCAAGAGCAAACTTGTCACAGATTTCAAGAATAAGGGTGCCTTCTTTGCATTTCAGGGTCCAGATTAAAAAAAAGATCTATTTGGGTTATGGTTACCATTATTAATAAATCTCAGTAAATGAACATTCGCCCAAATCAGCACTAAGTATAAACAAGATCTTCAAAATTAAACATTCATTCTAGATATTTGCGAGAAAAAAAAGAGAAATTTGTCTCAAAACTTTAATAATGGTAAAAGTAACACACGCTTATATTTTGAACAACTTATATCTCTTGATATCCTCTATTTTGTGCTTGCAGCCAAAGAAGATGATGTACCCCAAGCCTGCTTCCGAGCCTCCGTCTCCTTCGCAGTCGCGCAGTTCCACGCCGGCCATGTCTGATGAGGAGAGCAAGCCAGTCAAGTTTGATGATGAGGACAATCCTACAGACGATGATGAAGAGTTTTAATCAAAAGGTGGAACTTTGGGACACAGTCTAAAGCAAAAATCTTATATGCATATGTCTTTTTTTATGCCCCCGGTAGTGTGGCATATAGCAGTTGAACTGTTCGTCTGTCAGTCCGTCCGAAAACTTTAACAATTGCCATAACTTTTGCAATATTGAAGATAGCAACTTGATATTTGGCATGCATATGTATCTCATGGAGCTGCACATTTTGAGTGGTGAAAGGTTAAGGTCATCCTTCAAGGTCAAAGGTCAAACAACTTAATTGAAGGGAAGTAACATGCTTTAAAAGGAGATAATTTCTATTTTTAGTGTGAGCGTTAGCTCATACTAAAGTAGAGAGGCAGTTTTGCAAATCAGTCTGCTTTAACTACGCTAGGGACGACAACTGCAGCTAGTAATGATAACCATTGCCTGTTAATACTTAACCACTGGTACACTGAAGCAGACAGCATGTATAAGGTTTAAGAGCTTGTTCAACGATATTGGCCAGTCTAGTGTTTATAACAGCTTGTGCGACGACATTTGCCAGTTTATCATTGAAATCTGTACATATTGGCTGCTTTTAGGGAAAACGGGGCTTAATGCTGCATTTAAAGTCTGTCATGTTGGCAAAATTGTGATCAATAATTTAAAGAAAATAGATAGAGTATTAGATACACATAACACAACATGTACATGATTATAATCTTGTTATTTTTTAGCAAGGTTAACAAAATTCTAAAGATGGTTGCCAGTGCAGCAACCAATTGCGAAAAAAGAGACATATTGTTGTTATTTTGTCTAAGTCATCTCTATGATATAAATATGAGGATAAACAGTGCACACACATCTTGACCTGTGCTTGACACACTCTTTATAAATTTGAATGGGTTATGTTCATTTCAAACTTGCGATATAAAAAGCTATAACATAATTTTGAAAACTGAAGTGCGTCTAAGATTATGCAATAGCGAACAACTTCAGTGCCTTCAGCGCTTTGATATATCATTTGGCAGGTACAGATCATTTTCACAAGGGAAGTAATATTTTTTAAAGGGATATAATAACAAAAAAATTCAAAGCGGCGTAGTAGGGGGGATTGTGTTTCTGACAAACAAATCTCTTGTTGTTTTTTAACAAATCAGATACGGACACCATCTTGGTTCACCATTTTTATCATGTTGATATGAAAGTTAATTGTGTTAACTGTGATTTCAATAATATAGAAAAACTTAGTTGGGTCTTGCAGAAAAAATGCTTTTATGTATCAGGATCAAATATATATTTTGTACAGGTGCCTAATTGTTATGTTGCAGAATGATTTAATTTGCTACTTTGTCATGGATTAAACTTGTAACCCATACGTGGAATTAAACTGCATTGTTTTAACAATATATAAATTGCATATTTGTGTTGGCATCACTTCCTTTGGTGTTTTGTATATCAAGCTTAAAAACAGTCTATTTTGAAAAGTTTTCCATATGATTCGAATGTTTTTAAAAGATACCATTGAGATTTAATTTAGTGTATTATGTTGATACCTGTTACATTGAATATGTAAACATGTGTACTGTGAGATCTGTGTGTATTAATATATGTGTCATTGTATTGTTACATTATTATATAGATTGAGTGCTATTTTTACATGTATGTGTTTACTTTGTGTTTTTGCCTGTAGAAAATGTGTGATTTTGTTGATCATTTATTTTATTTAAATCTCTGCATATGTTGACACTTGTGTAGTAGATTAAGTAGCCTGGATTTTTGTGTTGTGTGGTTAGGCAACTGGACTGGTCGTAAAGCGGGAAATGTACATACACTTAAGTGATCCATAAAACCATTGCATGTCAAACTTTTTTCTTTTTTTTTAATGATTTGTTTTTGCTTTAAAGAGGAGTTTTATTTTGTATTATTCTAAACTGTATGAGAAAACAACAACAAAGTACCTTAACAGTACGTTATGCATAAATTAATAGCTGGAGATGTGGTGTAGCAAATATTTTACAGTTTTGTTTTTCAATTAAGCTTGTTATTTGTATACTTTTTATTCAGCTCACATTGAGAACTATGATTGTTTAATATTTTGTTTGACCCATTGCGGAAAAGAAGGCATATAGCAGTTGCACTGTATGACTGTTGGGATTTCCATCTGAAAATTCCTGTCTCAGCCATTACTTCACCATATATTGATGCAATCTCAGATAACTTGGCAACGATGTAAACTATCATTAGAAAACTTGCAGCATGTAACACCCACCCCCTTCCTCATAGGTCAATGCCACACTTAAAGGTCTGATGTCACATTTGAAATCTCTTTCTCAGCCATAACCTTGCCATTTATTGATGTTTTTTTTAAAGAGTAAACTATCATAAGAAGTGTTATGTATAGCACCTGTTTTCTTACGTCAAAGACCAATGTAACAATAAAACAATTCAAAGGTCAAATTTGAAAAAAGTGGAATGTGGGGGCATTTGTGTCATATTGAAACTTTTTTTCTCCATTTAATTTGTGATTTACATTTAAATTGTTAGACTCTAATGATTAAATCTTAATTGTCATAAGTATGTATAAAAAGTATCAGCCCTGAGACAGAGCCAATTCTTACTCATTTGGGCTGGAGCAAGCCTTTATAATGTTAAGCAAAGTGTATTTGTCAAATAAGTAATCATTAGTCAAGAAAACTCTTAACAAGTTCCACTTAAGACCTCATTATGTTTGCTCTGTCATAAGTTGAATATTTAATATAGAAAATGCATGTAAGTTAAACAAACTGACTCCTTCAATTAACGCAATTGGTGTTAAATGTGGAGCGTTCTCACTTCTCCTATGATACCATGTATTGGAACTTGGAACACACTTGAAAGTGTGTCAATGAGCCAAAGGCTTTTTTTTATAATGGAGCTGAAGGTTGAAACTTTCTGGTAATCTGCATTGATTTGCCAAGATATTATTATATTTTTCTTTATTTATTGAACACAGCAAATATAAGAAATATGAAAATACTGTGTGATAAATACGACAGAAGTTAGCACAATAATTCAAAGCTCTTTCTTATCATATTATGTTTGATGCTTATCTATGTCTTTTTCTAGTTTTACTGTACTTGATTATACAAATAGATGTGTACACTTGCTCACCTCATGTGACATTTGAACTTGTATGTTTCAGTCAGACTATTACCTCACATTTAATTATTGTATAGTGTCAAAAAAGCAGCTTTTCATGTCTTTGAAAACTACTCTTGAGTCTAGAACTGTCTTAATGTTTCAGATCGTTTTGTTAAGTTTAATCTACATATAGATGCAATCTGTTTGCATGCCAATCTGATGCTTAGCATGTATTTTCCCTGGTCTTTAAAAATCTCATACTGTATACAGTTTATATTATATTTATCATAAGGTTCAGTCTTATAATAAAAACAACAATGTTATTTAGTGTATATTAATATATGACATTATATTTTATAGATTTATATTTTAGTCCAGTTTACAATTGGAGAACACCTAATTTTCTACTTAGTTGTGTTACTACTACCAGTATTTATAACATAATAGTTCAATCTTTATAAGTTATTTGACATTTTCATAAATTGAATAATGTAGAAATTTTGGGTTTGTAATACAGATGTATATGAGTGTAATTGTAGGGAAATTGCCTGAAGTGGTTGTTCAGAAGTGTGCTGGAGGGATATTGACCTGACTGATTATTCTGAAGTGCTGTTTGGATATTGACCTGACTGATTATTCTGAAGTGCTGCAGGGATATTGACCTGACTGATTATTCTGAATTGCTGTAGGGATATTGACCTGGCTGATTATTCTGAAGTGCTGTAGGGATATTGACCTGACTGATTATTCTGAAGTGCTGCAGGGATATTGAATGGCTGCTTATTCTGAAGTGCTGCAGGGATATTGACCTGACTGATTATTCTGAAGTGCTGCAGAGATATTGACCTGACTGATTATTCTGAAATGTTGTTGGGATATTGACCTGACTGATAATTCTGTAGTGCTGTAGGGATATTGACCTGACTGATTATTCTGAAGTGCTTCAGGGATATTGACCTGACTGATTATTCTGAAATGTTGTTGGGATATTGACCTGACTGATAATTCTGAAGTGCTGTAGGGATATTGACCTGACTGATAATTCTGAAATGTTGTTGGGATATTGACCTGACTGATTATTCTGAATTGCTGTAGGGATATTGACCTGACTGATTATTCTGAAATGTTGTTGGGATATTGACCTGACTGATAATTCTGAAATGTTGTTGGGATATTGATGTGACTGATTATTCTGATTTGCTTCAGTGATGTATTAACTTTTGTCTATGCATGTTCTAGATCTCTTGCATATTTTACATTAACTTTAATTATTGACTTGTGATCAAGTTATCGCACTCAAAGTTTTGTTCTCATTATCTTTGTTAAAATGAGATACATTTTATGGTAAGTGTTGTAAAGCTCATTGCCTACTTACTCTAACCTATCGTTACACCTCTTATTCAAAAAGTCCCTTAGCATTACCTGACATGAGCCTAAATTTAAATGAAATGTGTATTCTTGTATGTGTATTTGATGATTTTGGCGCAAAAAAAGAAAATGTCTGAAATCAAAAAGCATCTCAAACAAAATGTTTAATTGTTTACCAGCCAACCAAATATTGTTCTTTTTTATATTTTATACGTATATGCTATATATTTTCATTTTAATGTATACAAAATGTGTGACACTGTTTGTTGCATTGTATTTTTTTGGATTGTTCTGTACATATGTTCACCGGAGGGGACTTATGGTTTGTGCTCTTGTGTGTCTGTTTGTCACACATTTCTGGATCCTGCGATAACTTAAAAGTTCTTCATATTTTTTTTATGAAACTTGAAACATGGATAGATGGCAATATGGACATTATGCACGTCATTTAATTGTGTTCCTACATAAAAAATTGTTGCTATGAACAAATAAAATAATAATTTGACAATGGTGGAGCCGGTAGGGGACATATATTGCTTGGCAATAGTCTTGTTTTAACAATTGGGATCACTTCTCAAAAGTAAAGAGATACTGAATTTTCAGGTTCTATCAGTAATTGTTGCAGCTATTGTTGTTGCCTTGTAATATTGCTATGAGCCTATGGTGCATGACCACATTACTGTATCAAAATCCTTATGTGCTGCAATGTATAGTGGGGTAATACTAGTTCACCTGTTTAGACATAATAATAAGACAACTAATTTTGTACCAGTCAATCAACAGTATATATGAGGTAATATGCATATGTTTACCCTTTTCCCCCATAAGAAGGAAAGTGATAATGGCTTTTGCAACCAGCTTAAAACCAGAACAGCCAGCGAGTAACTGACAGTCTGCTCAGGTTTTATGCTGTTTGCTGCTCATCAATATGTAAGGGTTGGATATGATGCCTTTTAAACTTGAATCTAGTAAGAAAGGTCTTTAATTAAATTTAACTTTTTGAGGGACTAGACATGTGTCCAAAAAACGTATCTAAGTGGTAATAGGTTAAACAGATAAGATGGCTTATTATTCAAGTCAACAAAATGCGGCAAAAGAGGAATAGTTAAAATCAACAACTGCATATAATGTATTTAATCGCATCTATTTGCTAAAAATAAAAAATAAATAGTTATAAATGCAAACTTAATCAAGGTGAACACATTCCATGTTAAAGGAATTGTCAGTTTTAATCGAGTCCTTTCTTAACTCTTTCTTTGATGGAAAGATTCATCCCCAGCCCATGCAGACTTCTTAACAGGTTAATTTGGGATGTTACTTCAAGCATATGCATAAAGTATATTTCCCTCTACTCGCCAAACTAGTACAGTTTAATTGCGGACATAACTTCAAGCATATGCATAAAGAATATTTCCCTCTACTCGCCAAACTAGTATGTAAAAGAAAAGTGATGTACATATTCTTTGCTTTTGCGCACTACAAATTATCATTGGTCTGTGGCTGATTACTCAGAATTTCTTAATATATTTGCTGAAAAAAACCTGCCCAAAAGCATATGAATAACGCCACGGTGAAGATTACTTTTAACTTATTTTATTACCTCTGAGTTATCTAAGTGTCTAAGGGACAGTTTAAGTTATGTGCTCAGGCAGCTTCGAGTGAATTGTCCAGTTTGATACTAAAATTAATGCTCTTCAATACATTTTGTATGCGAGTGTTTTATATAGCTTCATTTGAAATGTTGCTTAAAATATATTATTGTTTTTATTATATATATATATATATATATATATATATATATATATATATATATATATACTTCTTTTGACCTGCGATGTGTGCCATGCTTGTTTTATCAGAAAGTTGTGTGTTTTCTGTTATATAGTCTTGATTGTTAAAAAATTTCTTATTTGTTACCTGGATTGTTTGTGACAAGCATGTGGACATAGCCAGACCCAAATACAATGTATACTAAAAAAGCTATCAAATATATAAATATATCTATTGCTGTGTGTATGTGTTTTTTTTTTTTTTATTTCATTGTCTCTTTTGCATTTATATGTACTAACTGTTTCACTTTCGACTGACTAAAATACTGATCTCCATAACAAATTGAAACAATTGCGCCATGCTTTAGGCAAGTCTTTTTACTTTTTTAACACATGCTGTACGTGATATTTGATTTTACTGAATTAAGACATTTGGCACCTGGAAACCAGTATCTACTGCATAGTTACCAAAAGTTCTGCCTCAAACATCAATGCTTTGAATATCACTTGGAAAAGGCGTGTCCAAGTTCGGAATCGACTTTTGTATAAGTAGGATGTATAAATCCTACCATTTTGTCAGCAGTTGATCAAATAAACTAATAACCAGCACACCATTTCAAAGTTATTTATCACTGTTATTCATCTACAGATAAGTCATGGAAAATCATCAATGTTATTTTGAGCAAATCAAACTTATACATTTGTATTAATATTCAAACCCTTTGGTGAAAAGATTATAACTATTTTGTATTTTAAATTTTGTATAAAATTTACTTCAATTATTCCATAATACGGCTATGATATACAATAAAAATGCATACATATTACTTACTCATTATGTTCAGCGTATTAAAAATGCATATATGTATAAGTGGAAATGTTTAGCATCGTCTTCATGTAAAGTAAATGAATATCACATAAATGATTGGTAAATATAAATGTTTCTCTAAAACTGTAAGTATAAAACTGAAAAATATCACAGAAACCTAATAAATACGAGTACATAGAATGTAAGCATGTGAAAAACTGACATTTTAATGGTTTTCATCACAACAAATTGTCTTCTTAAAGCAATACTTTTCGTTGAGAACTCCACATTTACAAGTAGGGTTGGGACAGGCACTCGTAACTCTGCCATAAGACAGAACAGCTCTTAAACAATGAATGCAAATCAAACCCAGTGGCCATTCTAAGGCTGATTTTAACATAATACAGGTAGCTATATCACTGCACAAGAGATGATATTTTTATTAAAACAGATTCATTCAATTACATGCATAAACTTTTTTAAATGCTGTGTTATAAAGAGTGAATTTCCACTAAATAGTATATTGAACAAGAGCATCGCATAGCGGGTGCCAACGCTCGGCTGCGGTTGCAGTTTTGAATAAATAAAAGCTTGTCAGGAGAATTTTTATATTTTTTTATTAGAGGTCACAGTGACCTTTGACCTAATTACTTGTAATGTATCAACAAAAATGGGTGTGGCGTGTAGAACTCATCAAGGGACAGCTAAATATGAAGTTTCAAAGTTGTAGGTGGAAGCACTTTGATTTTAGAGCCAATGTTCAGGTTTAAGCACCAAGCGGACGGCAGACGAGCTGGCTATGACAATAGATTGGGTTTTCTCCGAAAACAGCCAAGCCAAAAATCACACTATTGAGATTACAGTAAAGCCTACAAAAGGTTTATGCTAAAATGAGAAATTTTCTCAAAAGAAATAACCAAAAAAGTTGTGGTGGCTTATTGGATACAGTGTCTGTCTAGAAATAAGGAGGTCCCCACTCTGGAATGGTTCTCAGGATCTTTTAATTAGAACAAGTACTGGTTCTACCCAGATATTGGACTCAAAAGTGGTTCAATATGAGTTAGGATTTTAATGCGATCAAGATGAAATAAATAAGTTTAAACTTACAAAAATTACTCATATCAGGCGAAACAGTCGGTATCAGAGGGAAACACACCACCTGGTACACATGAAGTAATCCGGTACATGAACTACTCATCCCAGCCCAATGTTATATGATAACAGCACTTTACATGGCAATAATTAAATACTGTACTGATTTTTTCTTCTGTTTCACACAGAAATTGTTATAACAGTAAATATACAGAAAAGTCACATATCCCGATTCTTAAAAGGAAAAGTCATTGAACTGTAAAATTAATAAAGTAAGATACATATCAGTGTGATATTAAAATAAGTAAATAAATAGATACAAAATATTACAGTGCCGTTTATAACTTTTCATCCTTATATATTCTGTACTTTCTGAGCTATTGCATTGCGCAGTTTTGCTGACAAAGGGACTGATGGGCAATGGAGGGACTGACAGACAGATCGACAAATAAAGGCCACCCCTTTTGTCCCCTAGGGTGAACCACTGGGAAGGTTTAAATGAGACCTAAAATTATGTAGCTGGACGGATAAACATTTAGCTATAATCAAATACACACTCAAGTCAACAAGAGCTCTAACAAAATAATTTAAAAACCTAAAAACATATTCTGTTGCAAGTCCTAATATTCAATAAAATATCTAACATATGTTATTTCTATGAGACTATCTACTTCCAAATACAAACACATAAAAAATATCACCTAAATACGATTAAACCTCCGAAAAATAAAATTGACTAAATGGCAATAAATCTGTCAATCCTGATGAACTATGCTTCTTGTACTTTGAACTTACCCTCAGATAATCCCCTTTATCATTTAACAAAGTTACATTTGAATCCCTTCAATACTTCCCCAGAAAAGCTCAGCACAAGAAGCAGGACAGAAGGACGGATGATGCAATTACTAAATGCCTAAACTTGATCTGGAGCATACAAAATCATATACTAGTATAAGATTATAAAAGTAAAAGAGACATCTAATGACTTTTAAAATTAAAAAAAAACACCTTTGCATATGCTTTAAATCACATTTCTACTGTCAAGTGATTCTCAAAGGTAAACAAAATGTGTTGAACCTTTTGGTCAATATTTTAATATTTGTGATTTAATGTTTTTTGAAGAAGTACAGTTAATGTTATCACCATTAATACAGCAGTACTTTTTATAACATATTAGACAAGTGTTATTATGAAGACATTACACTGAAGTTTCATCGTCAGGATTAGTAATGAATATCTTCTCTTCATCAGGTTGACGCCTGACCTCACGAAGCTCATCTTCAAAGTCATCAGCATAGTTCTGAGCATCCAGACTTTCAGCGTTTGGATCGAAGTCTGCTTCATCTGGGGTTACTGTGTCAGTACTTGTCGATTCAAATGACTGAAATACTTCAGTATGTTCATTAAAAGATACCCTTTTCCTTGAATTATTTAAACCATCATCATTACCATCAAAACCATCTGGCTTATTCGCACCACTTATCTCAAATTCAGCACTTTCATGCAGCTCTGGCTTCAAGTTTTCCTCTCGTTTGCTCTCTTTCAATATTCCAACTACATTTGGATCAGTCTCTGCAACAATTGTAACTTCCTTTTCCACTGGTGAATCAGACCTACCAGTGCTGCCATGGGAGTGCTGCACATGTAATCCAATTAAATCCTCAATATTTAAATGACTAACTCTTTCCTTAAGTCTTTCAATATCTTCTCCCAGTTCAGAGTTATTGTCCCTTTCATCATTTCTAGGTGACTCAATCTGCAGTTCGTTCAAGTTATCATATGTCTTATAATGGCTATGAGCTTTAACATCTTCCTGTGGCTCCATAGGTATATCATACTTCTCATCAATTTTGTCCTTCTTTTCACCACTCACATTGCTACAAACTAGCTTTTGTTCATCAGGTTTATTATTTTCACTTTTGTCAATATTTTCTTTGTCAGATTCAAAGCCAACTAATGTCGTCACATCATCTTCAGAGGATGATGAAGATGAAGATATTGATCTTTTACGTGGAGAATACATAACGTCAGTAATCACAATGTGCTCTGGTATTTCTGCTGCATCTTTTATGTTTTCTTCATTAATTGCATTATGGTCTTGTATTTGATGGGTTCTTTGATGTGAATTTCTATCGAATTTTGCTAACTCTTCTTCCATTTGCTTTCGATACAGCGCAATATCTTCATCAGAAACTCCCTCTTTTATAAGTTCTGCATTTAATAAAGCTCTCTGTTCAATTTCATTTAAATTATTAGTGACAATATCAGCAAAGATCTTCCTCTGCCTCTCTGCCACATGCAAAGGTACCCCTTTCTCAGGGGGAAATGGAATATGGTATGGGTTAGACACATCTTCATTGCTCATAACTTTATCTACTCTTGTGGGTATTATTGCTTTTCTGGGAGATTTAGCAGACTTCTTCGGAGTCGGAGGTGGTTTACTGCGGCTACTTGGTGCTGTAGAAGGACGCTGAAGTTGCTTCTGTGAGACAGTTAGAGCAGGATGCCCATCATCATTCCTATCCCTTTCCAGTCGGTAGGCACTTCTTGGTCTCTGAATCTCCTCTCCAGAGAAATCAGCCCCTCCAAAGGATTTGTTGGCCTGCTCATCAAACTTTCTAATTCCTGTATCAATTCTTTTCCTTGAGTTTAACTTATCTGCAATCCTTTGTCTTCCCAGAGCAGGTATAATCCTCTCCAGTTCAGGGTCAGACTTGGCAAGCTCTCTCTGCTTTTCAGCACTCTTTTGTCTCTTTATTGCAGCATCACTTTCTCTTTTCTTTTTTACCCAGTCATCATAGGACATTCTCATCTGCTTCTCTTTATCCTCCGTATCTTCTGCCTTTTTTTCTGGATCCTTTTCGGATTTTGCTGGTGCTGCCCCTTTGCCCTGCACCTGCATTTTTAGTTTAATTTTCCCAGCAACAGGACGCTTGTAAATAAATTTTGTCTGTGGTGGGTGGGGACCACCTTCACTTGCCAGCTTTGCTTGCTTGTTTTCCTCCTCTATCTCTCGTTTCATGTGAATCTGTTCTTTCACAAAATCTGGTGTTTTGTCACCCTTGAGTTGGTGCTTATCAATGTGGATGTCTTCTGGGCGTCTCAAGGGAGTAGACTGTGGGCGAATATGAATAGTATCCCCTGAAAAGAGCAACTTCATATACTAGCTATAAGAAAGAAACCGTCGGAGACGGGTGATGCTCAACAAAGGGTTTTTTTTTGTCACAATATTGCACTATATATACAGATAAAAGGAAACGTCTTGAGGGCACAGTAGTTGGGGGGACAAGAATTTTTAATAGAAAATTTCAAAGGGCCATAACTCTGTGTAAAATCATCCGACCAGAACCCGCTGATAATATGCACATCTCCTCTTGGCAGTGAAGCTTCCCATAAAGTTTCATTGAATTCCGGTCATTAGTTGCTGAGAAATAGCCCGGACAAAAATTGTGCAAAGACGGACACACAGACGGACAGACGAAGCTGCGACTATATGCTCCCCCCAAAATAAATTTTTGGGGAGCATAATTAAATGTACCAGGATATCACAATATATCAAAAACACTGCCTGTTAAAGATTTTTTCCCTATTCATACAGCATATGTCATGCCAATGTTATACTTGCTTTGATTATACTTGTTAAATAATGTTATAATTAAGTGAGCTGAAATACAGATTTGCAAATGAATACTTATTTTGAATTATAAAGACAATTATATTGAAATCAATATTTTAAACTGATGAATAGTTGATGAAATCAATAAACATTTTGAGATATAGGCATTCTGAGGTAGGGATACAATTTAAAAAAAAATAATTAATTTTACTGAAATTAATGTACACTGATACTTTTTTGTTAATTCACAACCAGACACTATGTTCTGGCGCTCACCAGGCAGGTTGAGTTTTCGCTGCTCTTCTTTCTCCACCTCCACACGGTGTTGATGTGCGGCCTCACGCTGCTTCTGGGCAAGCTCCTTGTTCTTCTCCTTCATCCATTTCTTCACCTGCAGAAACATCACTCGTAGATTAAATGAGCTTAGTTTTGGGCCTATGCTTAAAAAGCTCTAACAGTTTTCACGTTAAAGATATTTTTAGCTTTTAAAGTAAATCTCCTCTTAACAAAAATCTAGTCTAGGCAGAAAATGTGGTCCCTGATTAGCTTGTGCAGACTGCACATGCTAATCTGTGACAACACTACACATTAAACCCAGTTTTTCCAGAATGCAGCTAAAATATACAAGTACACACAATGAATCTTCTTCTGCACCAGGAGAGAATCCTTATTATAATATGTGGGCCTGTAGAAACAGCAAGTGCCCAATTGCCAAACAGTGAGACACAAAACATATGTACTACTCAAGACGCACATGTAAACAACTGAATAAAACTGGGGTCATCAGTGTCACATGCTTTTGCTGTCATTTACACATTCAATGGGGCAATTCTGTATAAAAGTATCATATAGGGGACATTTTGTTGCAACTTTCAAATGACACCTATATTATTTGATCTGGGTGTATAGTCTAGAATTTAAATAAGAATTATAAACTCATTTAGAATATTTAAACATTACCTTAGTACAAATTTCTTTATATGCTTAGCGATTTTATGATTTAAATAAACCAACAGACAGGAAAACTTTGTTGGGTTACAGCTTATGGCAGTGATACAACAAAATCCATCTACACACACTTCCTGGGTTTGTTTCGCAATCCAATTCAGTACTGATTGCATTACACTTGCAAGAAGGACGCTTATTCAGTAAAGTTGTATCTATACCCTAAACTTCGCTTTGGTAGATTACAGGGATGACTTTGCCAGCTGATCCCCTTGTTTATTTATAGTATACATATCCAGTTTTTGGTATTACTTTTTTTCTCTATGATACATAGCCTCAGAGACTTCTGGAACTCATATTTACCTCAGCATATGGATTTTGTGCATATTGGTATTTCTTTTATAAAGATGTGGCCACTGTCATTGTTGAGGTCTGTTGCATTCCAAGCATAGAGCATTATTTTGTTCTTGACTTTAAACACGTTTTTCGGTACTGCCATGTTCTGTTAGAAATGCCACATCCATACCATCATAGCACATTATGGCATGTAACATTGTGAGAATAAAGCTTTTCAAGTTTGTTGTTAGTCTGTAGTTACAAAATAAGATCCTACACTTTGAACAATCAACATAAAAAACATGCTGATTTAAATGTTTCTATTTGCTTTGTTTGTGTGAATCATTTGGTACAAAGTCTTTTAGGGAATAATACATCTCAACCTCAATAAAAATGAGCAAAGTTTATCTTGAGAGAAATTATATACAGAACAAACAGGAGACATTGCTAGCAACAGATTTTATCTGCCACTATGTAGATATAATGGTAACAAACACTTACCTCTTTTTGTGATTTAATCCTGCTTTCCAGTTTCTCATTGGCTTCGTCAATGAGCTTCTCTCGTTCCTCTCGTTTCTTTCGTCTCTCCTCTCGCACCTGTCGCCGGTATATCTTGTCCTTTTCTTTGAGCCATTTTTTTAGGAGCTCATTGTCTGTGTACTTGATGTGGTGATCGATATGGGGCTGGGTTACCCTGGGTGTGGAACTGGGATTGGACGACGGATTGCTGCTCGGATAACTGTGGCGGTCCGAGTTGCTCTTCTCTGAAGACGTGTCATCTTTCTTTGGTTTATGCTTGGCCTTCTTTACAGTTTTTGTTTTCTTTGAAGCATGAGTAGCACTGGATGGTCTTTCTGCAAGTATGTCTGTGCGTATTCGGTTTGTTGTTCTCAGATGTTCTGCGGACATGACACTGCGTAGTGTTCCATATGCGTTATCATCTACAAGAACACAACAGACGAAATCTATTTTGAACCAAAATTAAACTATTCCTAAAGCATTGCAGATGATGATTGCTGTTTAAAATCTAGTAACAGAGACAACAAGAGCTGTCTCCATAGGATGACATATGCCCCCGAAAAATGCTTTGATAGAAGTTATGAGCATTTTTCGAAAACCTAAACGCAATTTCGAAACCTTAACCCGGACCCTAAGGTCAAGGTCAATGTCAAAGGGGTCAAAATTTGTGTGTGCATGGAAAGGCCTTGTCCATATACACATGCATACCAAATATGAAGGTTACATTTGAAGGGGCATAGAAATTATCGGCATTTTTCGAAACCTAAACGCAAAGTGTGACGGACAGACAGACGGACGGACAGGGGGATCACTATATGTCCTCCTTCGGGGGCATAAAAAGAAGATATACTATTATGACTCATCAACAAAAAATGAGCACTTTCTTTGATACACTAACATTGACATCACATTTCAAACTTAATTAATTTATAAGAATACTTCACACCTTGCCAACCATTTTATAGACAGTGCTGTTTATAACAACTTACTTAAAGTTTACTAAGACATGCAAAAAACTGATAGTAGTACTTTTTGTCGATGAAAATTTATATAAAAATTATACAGAGATTATTATATACAGGTTAAACAATAGTTCTTCATGTTGCCAATTCCTTAAGATTTATTAAAAAAATAAGACTTACAGACAATAGAGTCTTGGTCACTTCCAGCATATCTCCTTGATGGTGGCCTCTTGGCGGATGATGGGCGTGGCATGGACCTTGTCCTGATCTCCTCAGGGAGGCTTCGAGGGATGATGGTGGCGGCGGAGGGCAGCCCGTGACTGGCTGCTGTGTACTGGTCACGGAGCAACTCCATCTGATAAAGGTGGTGCCGGGTTACATGACTTTTCTGGTCAACGAACGAGCAGTTCACAAGCTCCTCTAGCTCGCTGTATTTTTGGTGCAGTTTCCCTTCCAAGTACAGATCCGGGTCGATCTGGAATATCTTCAGGTTTTGACGCTTCTTTCTCGACAGCAATGGTTTGGATTTCTTCAGTGGTCTTTTAGATGAGGAAGGCCTTGGAGGTTTATTTGAGCTTTGTTTGCTGCCTACTTCTGATGAACTTAAGGACATTAAAGAAGACTGGTAATCCACTGGCACTTTTTCATCAGAACTTTCTGAATCAGATCTTCCATTCTGCTTTGTATTGTCATGTTTGCTTGCTCCTTTTCCATTGGTTTGTTTCCTTTGCTCCTTGTTGTAATCAGAATTGTTGGAGTTAGAATTACTGCTTCTGGATGTCGAGCTGCTACTGCTTCGATCTCTATGGCTGTCTTTTACCACTTCCCTATCGACAGGTTTGTCAAAGAAATCATCTGAATCTCCATTTTCTGTCCTGTTTAAAGAACTGTCTGAATCAGACCTGTATTTCTTTTTCTTAAGATACTCATCATCAGATGAATACGTATCTGATGAATAACTCCTTGGTGACCTTGGCCTTTGATCCTCAGGAGACAATGGTCTATTTTTAGCAGACCTTGCCCTTTCCTTAGCAGTTGATGGTCTCCCATTGTCAATTTTCTCCATCCTCCGAAATTTGTTATAATCTGCTGACAATGGTCGATTCGGTTTCTTGTTTTTGTCCTTTGCATTATTTTCTGCTGAATCTACCCTTGACACTTTTGATTTTTTTATCTTTTTACCTTTGAAGCCAGCATTTGGGTCGGCCCTTCTAACCTTGGAGCTAGGAGGAGTATCCTTCATTGTAAGCTCTGTAAAAGCTGAGCCAGATGATTTTTCACGTCTGATTTGCTGTTTTTCCTTGTCATAAAACTCAGGTGAGCCTGGTTCAACACTGTGTACAGTCGGGAGGACTATGTTGGCAGCCCTGTGGATCTGCTCTCTGGCTTCCTCCTCATGTATAACAGATTCTAGAAGGTTCAAACTACGAGGCTTTGGGGGCAAACCTGGATCAGACATCGCGTCACCAGCATAACTCTGAAATCAAATTAAAAAAGAAATGCAGTTTTTTTTCGAATTATCAGACTATGCAGTGTTCCCCATATAATACACTTTTCACTCTTGTTTTCTATAATTAAAAAAACAGCACAATATTGCTTTTTCAAACTGTTTTATGGTTAAAAGTACACTGTCAAAAGGGTGACTGCATTTATTTACAAAGTCAAGAAACTTAAAATGCACATGACTGGTATCTTTATAGGCAACAGAAAAGGTTAAATCAGCCGAAAACACGTAAGTATATCATGTTACCAACTTTTCAAAAGTAAATGAAAAATACATACAAACAATTAAGCTGTATGTTTTCCAGTTATCATATTGGCATGTATGTTTTCATAAAAATTAAAATTAATTTTCTTACACACTTTTTGATTTTGAACTGATTTGAACTTATTTTTTTATCCTCCTATACTTTGTTTATGTTACACTCCAAATTTTATTTCAAATCAACTGAATAAAAAAAATATAAAAGAAGCTCAAAATATGCATTTATTATAATACA
This sequence comes from Dreissena polymorpha, assembly GCF_020536995.1. Taxonomy (NCBI): domain Eukaryota; kingdom Metazoa; phylum Mollusca; class Bivalvia; order Myida; family Dreissenidae; genus Dreissena; species Dreissena polymorpha. Next base: position 95,607,047 of record NC_068355.1, on the reverse strand, counting down.
GTTAATACCAGCATTTGTTTATTTGCACACTGATTACACTGAACTATCAAAGTCTCGATTGTTATGCAGAACAAAGGCCACACTCATTATTAATCTCTGGCACAGATAACCTTTCAACTATTCATACAGAATATTGGAATGGGTCCATACTTTAATGGGAAACATTTGTTTGTTTATTTCAAAAAATGTATTGCTTGCAGCTTATGTGTTAAGATTGATATCTTAAGTTCATGACTTATCTTGAATAATACTTTTATTAATTACCTATGATGTATGCACTATATACATAACTATAATTCACACTGGAAACGCATTCAGTAAAATAAGGTAATATATTAACTACAAAGACAAGATGTCTGTCCGCAACAAGTTGAGCGTATTGTCAAATAAATTAATAATGCGTGTAGTTATATTTTAATATGCACCATTCATATGTTGTACCTTCATTTTAACCTTTAGTGTGACCTTGACATTTTCCAAAGATCTCTCACACCTTCTCCTCATATGGAGAGCATTTGTGAAAAATAACTTACAAATGGCTTGATGAAAGAAAATAAATGTGGAGAAATTTGTTTCAAACCAGAATTTACCTATGACCTTAGACCTTGACCTTTGAGGTAAGGAGACATTTGTAAAATGGCACACATCATCTCACCATGAACATTTGTAGTGGGTTATTAAAATTGCATGATTTGTGATTCTACCAACCAATCAACTGATGACATTTAAACCAAAGATTGATACTACCCACACACCAACAAATGACAGTTCAACCATAACCTGAAATTTCCACCAACCTACAGATGAAAGTTTAACCATAGCCTGACACGTCCCACCATCCTACAGATGACAGTTCAACCATAGCCTGACACTACCCACCAACCTGCAGATGACAGTTCAACCATAGCCTGACACTATCCATCAACCTCCTGATGACGTCTTTTCCATGCCTGACACTATCCACTAATCTACAAATGACAGTTCAACCATAGCCTGACAATATCCACCAACCTACAGATGACAGTTCAACCATAGCCTGACAATACCCATCAACCTACATGTGACAGTTAAACCATAGCCTGACACTAACCACCAACCTACAGATGACAGTTCAAACAAAGCCTGACACTATCCCCAACCTACAGATGACAGTTCAACCATAGCCTGACACTATAACAAAAACCTACACACGACAGTTCAACCATAGCCTGACACTACCAATCTACAGATGACAGTTTGCCCATAGCCTGACACAGTGACACTACCCACAAACCAACAGATGACAGTTCAACCATAGCCTGACATTACCCATCAATCTACAGATGACAGTTCAACCATAGCCTGACACTACCCACCAACCTACAGATGGCAGTTCAACCATAGCCTGACACTACCGACCAACCTACAGATGACAGTTCAACCATAGCCTGACACTACCACCAACCTACAGATGACAGTTTAAACATAGCCTTACACTATCCCCAACCTACAGATGGCAGTTCAACCATAGCCTGACACTAACCACCAACCAACAGATGACAGTTTAAACATAGCCTGACACTATCTCCAACCTACAGATGACAGTTCAACCATAGCCTGACACTTCCCACCAACCTACAGATGACAGTTCAAACATAGCCAGACACTAACCACCAACCTACAAATGACAGTTTAAACAAAGCATGACACTATCCCCAACCTACAGATGACAGTTCCACCACAGTCTGACACTACCCATAAACCTACAGATGACAGTTCAACCATAGCCTGACACTACCAACCAACCTACAGATGACAGTTCAACCATAACCAGATACTAACCACAAACCTACAAATGACAGTTTAAACATAGCATGACACTATCCCCAACCTACAGATGACAGTTCAACCATAGCCTGACACTACCCATCAACCTACAGGTGACAGATCAACCATAGCCTGACACTAACCACCCACCTACAGAAAAGAGTAAAAACATAGCATGAAACTATTACAAAAACCTACACACGACAGTTCAACCATAGCCTGACACTACCAATCTACAGATGACAGTTCGCCCATAGCCTGACACAGTGACACTACCCACAAACAAAACAGATGACAGTTCAACCATAGCCTGACACTTCCCATCAATCTACCGATGACAGTTCAACCATAGCCTGACACTACCAATCAACCTACAGATGACAGTTCAACCATAGCCTGACACTACCAACCAACCTACAGATGACAGTTCAACCATAGCCAGACACTAACCACCAACTTACAAATGACAGTTTAAACATAGCATGACACTATCCCCAACCTACAGATGACAGTTCAACCATAGCCGGACACTACCCATCAACCTACAGGTGACCGATCAACCATAGCCTGACACTATCCCCAACCTACAGATGACAGTTCAATCATAGCCTGACACTAACCACGAACCTACAGAATGAGAGTATAAACATAGCATGAAACTATTACAAAAACCTACACACGACAGTTTAACCATAGCCTGACACTACCAATCTACAGATGACAGTTCGCCCATAGCCTGACACAGTGACACTACCCACAAACCAACAGATGACAGTTCAACCATAGCCTGACACTACCCATCAATCTACAGATGACAGTTCAACCATAGCCTGACACTACCCACCAACCTCAAGATGACAGTTCAACCATAGCCTGACACTACCCACCAACCTACAGATGACAGATCAAGTATAGCCTGACACTACCCACCAACCTACAGATGACAGATCAACCATAGCCTGACACTACCCATCAACCTACAGGTGACAGTTCAACCATAGCCTGACACTACCCACAAACCTACAGATGACAGTTGAACCATAGCCTGACACTACCTACAAATCTACAGATGACAGATCAACCATAGCCTGACACTTCCCACCAACCTACAGATGACAGATCAACCATAACTTGACACTATCCACCAACCTACAGATGACAATTCAACCATAGCCTGATGGTACCAACCAATCTACAGATGACAGATCAACCATAGCCTGACACTACTAACCAACCTACAGATGACAGTTCAACCATAGCCTGACACTACCCATCAAAATACAGGTGACAGTTCAATCATAGCCTGACACTACCCACCAACCAACAGATGACAGTTCAACCATAGCCTGACACTACCAACCAACCTAAAGATGACAGTTCAACCATAGCCTGACACTACCCACCAACCTACAGATGACAGTTCAACCATAGCCTGACACTACCCACCAACCTACAGATGACAGTTCAACCATAGCCTGACACTAACCACCAACCTACAGATGACAGTTCAACCATAGCCTGACAAACCCTACCAACCTACAGATGACAGATCAACCATAACTTGACACTACTAACCAACCTACAGATGACAGTTCAACCATAGCCTGACACTATCCACCCACATACACATGACAGTTCAACCATAGCCTGACACTTTCCACCAACCTACAGATGACAGTTCAACCATAGCCTGACACTTCCCACAAACCTACAGATGACAGTTCAACCATAGCCTGACAATACCCACAAACCTACAGATGACAGTTCAACCATAGCCTGACACTATCCACTAACCTACACTTGACAGTTCAACCATAGCCTGACACTACCCACCAATCTACAGATGACAGATCAACCATGGTATGACTCTACCCACCAACCTTCAGATGCCAGATCAACCATAGCCTGACACTATCCACCAACCTACACATGACAGTTCAACCAAAGCCTGACACTGCCCACAAAACTACAGATGACAGTTCAAACATAGTCTGACAATACCCACAAACCTACAGATGACAGTTCAACCATAGCCTGACACTACCCACAAACCTACAGATGACAGATCAACCATAGTCTGACACTACCCAACAACCTACAGATGACAGTCAAACCATAGCCTTACACTACCCACCAACCTACAGATGACAGATCAACCATAGCCTTACACTACCCACCAACCTACAGATGACAGATCAACCATAGTCTGACACTACCCACCAACCTACAGATGACAATTCAACCATAGCCTGATGGTACCAACCAATCTACATATGAGAGATCAATCATAGCCTGACACTACTAACCAACCTACAGATGACAGATCAACCATAGCCTGACACTACCCATCAAAATACAGGTGACAGTTCAATCATAGCCTGACACTACCCACCAACCTACAGATGACAGTTCAACCATAGCCTGACACTACCAACCAACCTAAAGATGACAGTTCAACCATAGCCTGACACTACCCACCAACCTACAGATGACAGTTCAACCATAGCCTGACACTACCCACCAACCTACAGATGACAGTTCAACCATAGCCTGACACTAACCACCAACCTACAGATGACAGTTCAACCATAGCCTGACAAACCCTACCAACCTACAGATGACAGATCAACCATAACTTGACACTACTAACCAACCTACAGATGACAGTTCAACCATAGCCTGACACTATCCACCCACATACAAATGACAGTTCAACCATAGCCTGACACTTTCCACCAACCTACAGATGACAGTTCAACCATAGCCTGACACTTCCCACAAACCTACAGATGACAGTTCAACCATAGCCTGACAATACCCACAAACCTACAGATGACAGTTCAACCATAGCCTGACACTATCCACTAACCTACACTTGACAGTTCAACCATAGCCTGACACTACCCACCAATCTACAGATGACAGATCAACCATGGTATGACTACCCACCAACCTACAGATGCCAGATCAACCATAGCCTGACACTATCCACCAACCTACACATGACAGTTCAACCAAAGCCTGACACTGCCCACAAAACTACAGATGACAGTTCAAACATAGTCTGACAATACCCACAAACCTACAGATGACAGTTCAACCATAGCCTGACACTACCCACAAACCTACAGATGACAGATCAACCATAGTCTGACACTACCCAACAACCTACAGATGACAGTCAAACCATAGCCTTACACTACCCACCAACCTACAGATGACAGATCAACCATAGCCTTACACTACCCACCAACCTACAGATGACAGATCAACCATAGTCTGACACTACCCACCAACCTACAGATGACAGTTCAACCATAGCCTCACACTACCCACCAACCTACAGATGACAGTTCAACCATAGCCTGACACTATCCACCAACATACAGATGACAGTTCAACCATAGCCTGACACTACCCACCAACCTACAGATGACAGTTCAACCATATCCTGACACTACCCACCAGCCTACAGATGACAGTTCAACCATAGCCTGACAATATCCACCAACCTACAGATGACAGTTCAACCATAGCCTGACACTACCCATCAACCTACAGATGACAGTTCAACCATAGCCTGACACTACCCAAAAACCTACACTTGACAGTTCAACCATAGCCTGACACTACCCACCAACCTACAGATGACAGTTCAACCATAGCCTGACACTATCCACCAACCCACATATGACAGATCAACCATAGCCTGACACTACCCACCAACCTACAGATGACAGTTCAACCATAGTCTGACACTACCCACAAACCTACAAATGACAGTTCAACCATAGCCTGACACTACCCATCAATCTACAGATGACAGTTCAACCATAGCCTGTCACTACCCACCAACCTACAGATGACAGATCAAGCATAGCCTGACACTACCCACAAACCTACAGATGACAGTTCAACCATAGCCTGACGCTACCCACAAACCTACACATGACAGATCAACCATAGCCTGACACTACCCATCAAACCTACAGATGACAGTTCAACCATAGCCTGACACTACCCATCAATCTACAGATGACAGTTCAACCATAGCCTGTCACTACCCACCAATCTACAGATGACAGATCAAGCATAGCCTGACACTACCCACCAACCTACAGATGACAGATCAACCATAGCCTGACACTACCCACCAACCTACAGATGACAGTTCAACCATAGCCTGAAACTACCCACCAACATACAGATGACAGTTCAACCATAGCCTGACACTATCCACCAACCCACATATGACAGATCAACCATAGCCTGACACTACCCACCAACCTACAGATGACAATTCAACCATAGCCTGACACTATACATCAACCTCCTGATGACAGTTCAACCATAGTCTGACACTACCCACAAACCTACAGATGACAGTTCAACCATAGCCTGACACTACCCATCAATCTACAGATGACAGTTCAACCATAGCCTGTCACTACCCACAAACCTATAGATGACAGATTAACCATAGCCTGATGGTACCAACCAATCTACAGATGACAGTTCTGACAATGATAACCTTACAATACATATAAACCAACAGATTACAGATCAAGCATAATCTCATACTTCCTAGCACTCAATTACAGGTCATTAAGCTTAAATAATATATATGAACAATTGAACATATATATATGTAGCAATAATATTTCATGCTAATTTCTGCAATTTAATTATTGGTCCTTATATTAAACTCAACTTAATCAGTAAGCTTATATTAATGAATGATCAAACTTAAGCAATGTTTTTCTGACAATTTAATACATGTATAATAATAGTTATTTAATTCTTGTCATAAACGCTGTGTTGAACACAAAACTTTTAAAGTACAGGTTCTTAGAAATACACAGTATCATGTTGAAGTTTTTATCATAATTTCTTTCAATACATTTTACAATTTAGACATTTTGTATTTGCAATGCACAAACAAATTCCATGTAGAAAGGGCTTTATAGTCTAAAAAGTCCTAATAAAGGTGAAAATGGTCAAAATTAGAATGAACAATTAAAACAGATATTTTAAAATCTTGTTAAATTATATTAATGAGGATTCATCTTCCTTTTTGCCAGCAAGAAACTTTTAATGTTTATTAAGTTTTAACAAAGTACACACTGCCCTCCAAGTCAATATGTTAACGGTTTTGTTTACATAATAGTCCGGCATTTTGAACACTCATAAGATGAATTGTTAATTATGAGGACGATCTATGAAGCAAAGGTTATTTGAAAAATAACAATCATCTAACTTTTTACAAACTAAATCTCATTTGATAAGCTCAAGCCCACTAACAGGGGGCATGCGTATACAGGGTTTAAGTGAGGACTAAGTTGGAACTTACTTCCAAGATGGTGTCGTTTCTGTGTTTTTCCTGAAGGGTTAGCGGATATTTTCACCTGCTAAGCCACTTTGCATTTATATTTTTTTTAAATGAAAAAGCCCTTAATAATTCAGCTTTACAGTGTTTGTGCCTCCGTCAGGTTTTGTTTCAAGATCATATACGTCAGGATACAAAAGTTTTTTAAGGACAACTGTCCACAAATCTGTTGACTACTTATACCTGATGTTCGAGAATTTGGATGTACAAATATCATTCTCTCTTATAATACACAGTAATGACTCGGATGTACAGTAAAATATAACTTAAATCAAGATTATTTCAATTTCCGGACACTGTTTTCTCCTCTGATAAATAATGTATTGCAAAAACATTTGGTTTAACCCCCAATTTTGAAACTGACATCCTTTTAATCACATTTTGGGACTTGACTTCCAAATAACAAACAGTTCTTTCCTATTGCAGGATGTGGCCATGATAATAATTAGTAAAAACATCATTTTGAATGAAAATTAATCAAAATATAACGAAAAAATCAACTTCTCTGAAAAAAATAATTTCACTATCAAATGTATATATAACAAGGTACATGTATTCAACTCAAAATGACCCGAAAACTGGCTGCATCGCTTTAAACAGTCATAACTTCATCAGCGATTTCCATGAACTTGGTCTTATTCAATGCAGAGAAATTAATTTCATTTCTGGAATTGTACATATCTTGTAATATTTTTACAATGCTGGGTCAAATTTTAAGAAATAACACAGTACACAACTTGTGTGAACCTCTTGTCATCCATCAGGCCTGATTCAAGTATGAAATATTCAGGAGTAAAGACACACCTTCGCATTGGACCAATGAAATCACTGGTGTGTTTAAAATGCCGGCCAGTTGAAATATATGTAAACAAAGGTTTCAAACGGCACTGGACAGTCAGTTTTGATGCATAATGTAACGGCAGAAAAGTAAGAATTTTTTACATACGCTTTTTTAATTATGGTTCCAGATCGATGACTAGTAGATATTGGTACCAGTGTTTTAAAAATCAAGAGATATCTTTTTTTTATTATTAATTGTTATGTTATTATTCTTTATAATAATATTGTTTTCTATCATACTTGACGCTTACATTTGGTGTGGGTAATATAAGGCATTTGACAGTATTATTTATACAGTGAAATTCTTACTTGTTTATGTTAACTCATATGAACATACTTATTTTTAGTATGCCTCTAATGGAATACCATGCTTTCTAAACAGAATACTATTAAAATGTTATTGAGACCAAATACAACCATTATTGCGATACGGATTGCCAGTGAAGCAATTTGGAAGACCTGACGCTTGCTTAGAAGATGGTTATCTGCTGTTGTTGTTTTTTTAAACTTAAATATTTAAGGGACCCTTTATCATATTTTGGCATGTATTGAAGTTTGTCATTAAATGCTTCAAATTTGATAAATGTAAACATTGGAACTAAATAGCTCCAGTGAAAAAAAGAATAAAATAAAAGCAAGAAAAAAGTAATCCCCTACTTGCCTCGAAACATCAAAACAAAAATTACATTTTTATGTGAATGTTACCTCATAAATACATTGCCTTTATTGGATCAGAACGTGTTTGGCAAAATTACAGAAGCACACTTTTTGAAATTCAATTCAGCAATACAATATATCTATATTTATACATTTTGACATTACAATTAATTACATTCAATAATTGTATTGCAGTATTCTTATATGTTGGCATATAGATGCAATTAATAATATAAAAGATAACTCACACCAGATATCACATGTTGCTCAAATATTTGTTCTTGACCAGATCGAGCACGTCTCAAATCCAATTTAAACTTAAAATAACATGTATTCTCCAAATTGAAGTCACAATTATTTTATCAATTACGATATATGGTTATATGTACCTATTACGCAAATCAATGTCACCGATGCTTTCTCATAGCGACGAACATGTACGAAATCCACATATTATGTATCTTATGACAATGTACACAGGAAACCATGTTGTTTACATTTGCTTCCAGGTAAGCACCGGGTTAGCTGTTCCGTCAAGCGTACTCGCACTATTTCCAAACACTTTACATGCGTATTTCTGAAATACATTCAAAGTATTTTCGAAATATTCGCTATTGTTACGTTATATCGTATTTATTTATCAGTTTTGTTAACAAGGGTATTGATGGAATTTTACAGAGATGGCCTAATTATAATTAGTGTCGCTTTAAACGCTTACCTGCAAGTAGCTGTCAAACTTCAGAGTAACATCTCGCGAGACCGCGTGCTGTTATGGAGACGTTTACATTGTTTTAATATGGCCGCCACTGACTGATGATCGAATATAACACAAGATTCGATGCTACTGCATTTAACAACTGGATTTTAGAAGGTGAACGTACATTTTTACGTAAATAAATGTGATTCCAAGACTGAACACGCGGTTTAAATCCATGAGAAGACTCAAAAGCCATGTTCAGATTGCAGGTGCCCCAATTAAATATAAGTTTAGAACATATCACTTCTGAAATGGTCAGAAGTGGGCGGGGTAATGTTAAAATATAAAGTTTGGAACAATGTGCACAATTAAAATAACATATACTTCAGTGATACATGAACCAGTTCTAAGGAAATCTTTCAAAAAGAGTAAATAATCACATGTTCTTCTTCTTTTATAATAATGGCTATGTTCAATACTGATACGTTATGGCCATGCGTGGGGGGTTAAAAAAAAATAGATTGATAGGTTTCCCGAGTTACTCAATCCACTCAGGAAAATCCTATCAATTGTGATAAAAAAGGCGCAAAACCTAACACCTTAAGCCCTTAAGATTTAAATAGATACATATACAACTGTGCATGTGGTGAGAATATTAGTCGAGTTAAAAACAGGATAAAAGCAGAAACATGTGATCTAAGGAAGAAACATTGATGTAGACAGCACTGATTTAAATCCAGGGATCGTATCAGCGCTGACTACATAAGATGGAAGTGTGTTCCATTGTACAACTGTTCTTGGAAAGAAAGAAAATTTGTGGTAATCAGCTGTACTTAGTGGTATTTGGTATGCCATGTGATGGTGATGGCGTGAGTGTCTAATGTATGGAGTGAGATAGTGAAGGGGATTGACATCAACATGATTATATACTATTTTATAGAACAAAATGAGTCTAGCTTGTTGTCTTCTTGATTGCAATGTATTCCAATTCAAATCCTTAATTATATTTGTGACCGTTCCCGGTGTCTTGCTGTAATTATTCCTTACAAATAACGTTTTCACCTTATAAACCACTTTCTTCTTGGGCATTGTAAGTCCATTTTCTTATTTTGTTCATAAATCCATTGACACCAGCTGGAACCTACACTACTGTAGGAGATAATGTTAGAGTATTATTAAATATAACACACTAGAAATACTGAAAAAGGATACTTTTGTGCAAGAAAAAATGTAAACATCTCAAGTAAACAATAGTACACTTGAAAAAGTATGGTGGGCCAGAAATAATAATTTTTTTAAAAAGCAATATGAAAGATACAGAAATATTGAAAACATTTTAATAAAATCACTATTATTTTATTGCGTATGTTAATAATATATGGATAATGATATATCAATGTGTTTGTTAAAGTGATGTTTTACACTGTTTCAAAAAGTTTCAATCAAATTTATATTTGTCATTTCTGGTCAACCATACTTTTTCCTACTGTTTTAAGACTCAAGTTGTTTACATTTTTTTCTTATAAGAAAGGATCCTTTTTTGAGTGTTTTTGCCCCAAATTTGAAAAAAAACAACACCGAGTTCTTAATACCAAGTCATTTTGATAATCAATGGGTTTAGATATTAGTACACAGCGCTTTGTGACACCTCAGACTTGGATAAAACAATAAATTAAAATCATAGTATTGTTGCTTATTTTCACTTTATTGTAAAAGTACTTTATCTTGTTGAATACAAAATATCAAAAAAGTTTGCTTCCATAGATTAATAAGTTATATGATATATTTTCAGCTTGTTATGCTTACTGAAAGCATGCCAACAATAGAGGAAAGGGAAAACCTCATGAAACCCAAGAATGTTCGGCAACCAGGCTTCATTCCTAGACCGATACAGAAACTGGCTGTCAGAAAACCACCTAAGACCATGCTCAACATTGAGTGTAATCATTACCTGCGTTCAAACACAGAATCCTTTGCCCATGGGCATCCAACAATAGAATACAAACTATGGCTGGAGGCTGGAAAACACGACGCCCCATTTCCTCAGCGTCCGGATGAAAGCTTTAATTCAAATGTGTGGAGAAATTTCAGAAGACAATATGGGTTTCAGACACAAGCAGAGAGTAGTAAAATGTCAGATGTTATTGCAGCTATGTACCCTCTTAATATTCCATCACCATCAAAAGTGGGTGAACAAACATTTGAAAAGTACATTAGGGAAACAAAGTTGTTCAATGATGAAAAGTTCAAGAGTATGGCCATGCAGCGTACTAGGAATGACGTGGATGAGTTTAAACGGCTGCGAATTAAAAGTCAAGGAAGAAACCCACCCTTAGATGAACAAGGTAATTTTAAATTATTGGTAATGTTTTTTTGAGTATTTATGAAACAATATCAATCTTTGTCATAAGTAATCTTGAAAAAACTCTAAATAATAAAAAAATACAAGGCCTACTTAACTTAATGAAAGAGTTACCAATTAAGGTCACTCATTATAGTTTATAACTTTTTACTATCAACAAATAATCAATCTGAACAGTTTACTCAAACCAAATATTGTTTCAAACTGTGTATATTTCCAGGTAATATTCTACCACCAGAGAACTTCAAAAAGTATGAGCCTCATCTTCTAAAACCAGTGGAAAGACCTCCCACCCCACCTCCACCCAACCAGAAAACAGACTCCCTAGGGCAAAGATATGTGCCAAAGTCTCGACCCCATCTGTGGAAGCTTTCCTACAAAGTGAACAATCCAGACTATAAATCAGTAAAGAAGGAAATTAAAAAGAGGAAGGAATTGCAGGAACGCCTGACTGAGAGAGAAAACATGGGTCCAGGTCACCAGATAGCGCAGATAGCCCCATCACCTGTCAACCCTCCTGCGTCTATAACGTGAAAAACCATGGACAGTGACTCATACATTGCTAGAAAATCTAAATGCTCTGTAGCACACACTAGACAACTACCTTAATTACTCTAAGTTTTCAGACACTTTAAAATAATAATAATAAAAAAACTTGTGCCTGAATATTAAAATACAATTATTAAAAAATTTAAGTGTCTGATAATTTAGATACAAAAATAAACTTGTGCGAACATTTTGAGACACCCTAAAAATATTGCATTGACGCTTGGATGCAGGTATGCAAACTACATTGTATGTTAGTATTCATTGAAAAAATTAATTTTTTCAACGAATACAAACATGTTATTGTAAAATACCAAGACATTAAGTATTCATTACATTTATATATGTTTCACTTTAAGATTTTGGGGAAACCATGGCTTATTAATGGTTTATCAGTTTTTAACCAAATAACACATGTAATGTAAGATATTTTATTGCCAGGTTTTATTACCATAATCTGCTTGAAAAAATACATTACCAAAGTGTTACCTATTAAGCACAACAGGGCGGAATTCTGTTAACAAAGCATTGTAAAGTAAACTGTCAAAAATTTAGAGTCAATAATTATGGACGAAACCCAAATGTCCGAAAATTTAGAGTCACAGTAAATAATTATTTTTCGCAAAAATCTAGTGTCTCAGGGCTTACCCTGGCTCAAAAATTTCTTTAGCCAAATTCGCCTTGCTATGGAAAATTCTTATATTTTGGGCTATTTTATAAGTTTAAATGAAGAAAAAGTTGTAGCCAAATAAAATTTTCTTTAGCCAAACAAGTCAAATAGTAGCCATTGGCTGATTTGGCGAATGGCAGAGTAAGCCCTGTTGTCTGAAAACTTAGACTAATTACTGTATATTGTTACAGTAACACATTTGTTTATGCCATTACTGCACAGAACACTTTAAGTGCTGATGTTGGTTTATTAATGATCAATCATGCCAAAGCTTAACTCGGTATTCCAGAAATTGTTTTTTGGTTTTTATTACTAAATGATATTTGTCTGCACAACTGTGATATTGGGGGAACATTTTTTGTGTATGCCAATTAATAAGTTTTTTAATGCTTCTAGTGAAAACATGATGCATGGTTTTGTTTCATTTTTGTCTTTTCATGTTGATTATTTTAACCTGTTAATCTGCATACATTTTAATGATTTTAAAGATATTTTATTTTTTGTCAATACGTGTTCATTGTTGTAATAATACTTCAGGGGTAGATACTAGAAATTTGACCACGGTTGTACACTGTTGCTCTTGCAATACTTTTTGAAAAGAGGACAATTGAGTATTCCCATAAATCTATTTATTTACGCCCCAGATACAAAATTTGTGTCTTATGTTTGAATTATTACTTGCATTCGAAAGTATTTGGTGCCTTAATGGTGGCGATGTCAAAATCTTCAGCTGTCTTAATTAAATATACCAGTGGTGCCTGTTAATCAAGCATGATTAAATTGTCTGTGATATTGTAACAAAATTACTTGTGAGGAGTACCATATGTATATACATAGTATATAGATATAGTATCATTTTCATTCTAATTTTGTCCTCTCAATGCTTGTCATTTAACATTTTGCTTGTTAAGAATGTTTGAATATCTTTGCCAATTTTATGTTCATAGTGTTTTCTGTAATAAATTTATCTATGTCAAGGACAAATTTGTATCATATTTTATCATAATAATCCACTTGAAACATTGCACAATTCCAAAAAGATTTATTATATGAGCTTCTCAGTTATGACAATGGTAGTGGTTTGTTCTCAGGGTTTTCAGACACAATCATTATTCAATGCATTTGATTTCTTACAAATGAACTCGTTTTAGTGGACTAAACATTTCATTCTACCGGTGTGCCCTTTTCAAATGCGAATATTTATTTTCTGTAATCTTAAAAACTTTTTGACACAAGTACATAATCTAAATACAAATGTAGTATACATGTATACAAGACTGTACGCAAAGGACTAAACAGATGGTTTTCAACAATTTATTTACTAAATAAATAATACAAATACCAAAAACCCAACCAGATATTGTGCTGCAAATAACATCAAAATAGCAGATTTGAGAGAATCGTGACAACGCCCTTCAACCAGGTTTTCAAGTTTGTGTTATTACTTTAATGTAAATAATTGCACACTCCAACGCTAAGTACGCCTGTTATCTACCTACACACAAAGTTTAATTGCAAAATCTCTGTCTCACCTGAAGTTATTGAGCTATGCAATCATTTTATTTTCAGAAACATTTTCTTGATCAAAATACAACCCAAGCTGAAACAAGATGTGTTTGTGAAACACAATGTCCCCCTATATGATGTTTGACCTTGAAGGATGACCTTGACCTTGTGAAGGATGACCTTGACCTTTCACCACTCAAAATGTGCAGCTCCATGAGATACACATGCATGCCAAATATCAAGTTGCTATCTTCAATATTGCAAAAGTATTCATAAAATAAGCGATTTGGGCCACATATATTTGACCTCTGACCTTGAAGGATGACCTTGACCTTTCACCACTCAAAATGTGCAGCTCCACGAGATGCACATACATGCCAAATATCAAGTTGCTATTTTCAATATTGCAAAAGTATTTATAAAATAAGCGATTTGGGCCACATATGTTTGACCTCTGCCCTTGAAGGATGACCTTGACCTTTCATCACTCAAAATGTGCAGCTCCATGAGATACACATGCATGCCTAATATAAAGTTGCTATCTTCAATATTGCAAAAGTATTCATAAAATGAGCGATTTTGGCCACATATATTTGACCTCTGACCTTGAAGGAATACCTTGACCTTGACCTTTCACCGCTCAAAATGTGCAGCTTCATGAGATACACATGCATGCCAAATATGAAGTTGCTATCTTCAATATAGCAAAAGTTATTGCAAAATGTTAAAGTTGGCGCAAACAGACCAACGTACAGACCAACAGACCAACAGACAGGGCAAAAACAATATGTCCCCCACTACTATAGTGGGGGACATAAAAATCTGCAGTTTCATTCAAATTCTTCAAATCAAACCGGTGAAGATCATTGTTACCAAGAATGGAACTTGGGAATTTTCTTGTTAATATCATTTATTAACAAGAAAACACCTGTTTGCTTAAGTTCCATTCTTGGTTAAGTGAGATTCACCCACCTGACACCAAAAACAATCCCAAGCTAAGTCTTATTCAAGCTACATTAACACAAAATATCTAAGCTAAATATTTCCATTCAAGATCATTTTATTGAGCTGAAACTATTGTTCTGTTTAGAGTTGCATTCACCATTACCCAACATGACTCAAATACAATCTTTAGCTAGGTTTTCAGGCAAGCTTTCTTTATCATAAGTTTAATAAATATTTGTCAATGCAAACTTAAGTTATTGAAATTATAGAAACCATCTGTTTACTGTCGTGATTGTGGTCATTCTATGTCAAGTTATAGAAGTTATTGAAACCACCTGTTTCCTGGTGCGATTGTGGTCATGCTATGTCAAGTTTTTGAAAAAACCTGTTTGCTGTTGTGATTGTGGTTATTCTATGTCCGTCATAGTCTGTCGTCAACTTTCAGGTGGTTTACACTCTAGAGAAAAATAATTTTCATCTAATCATGACGAAACTTTGTTGTAATGTTCAGTCGACTATATATACATGTAGGATGAATTAGAATCAGGGTTTTATGCGTCCAAAAAAGTCACGAGGTCAAATCTTGGAAAATCTTTAGGGGCCACATTTGTGTCTTAAACTTGATTCATGTTGGTAATTATATTTATCTGAACAAAATCTAAGTAAAAATTGAATCTGGGTCATATGCTTCCAAAATCTTGGTAACAAGGTCATACCATTCTAAAAGGCACTATTACTACTCTAAAAGGCATAATTATTACTATACATATATTATGATATATACATGTATATATATAAAAGTATTGATGAACATTGTTACCACTTTCATAATCTGAACTCGATATCAATGATGCATAGCTGCAATGTTTATCTTTACAATATCTACACCATGTTATATCTGGGTAAGATGAGGTTAAAATCTGGGTCACCAAGCAGTCTGTGACAATAAGCTTGCCTTAAAATCAGGTGTGCGATTTGGGGCAATCACTGTCCACTTATCCTATTTTTTATTTTTAGTAACAGTGACCTTGACCTTAATCCAACTGGCCCTTAATGCAATCCCCAGCTGAGGCTTCTTGTAAACTACCAGCATTTTAAATGTGCACATCTCCATCTAAACTCAAGTCAACTAGTTGAAAATGTTCTTCTGTAAGGACATTAGTCTTTTCTATTCCAAGTCAATTAATTAGTTTGTATGTACTGAGACAAAATGTTTGGATGTAAAGGTACATAAACAGAGACAGTATGATCATATTTAATACATGTTGTTTTGTACTACCCACCTTACTTTTATTTTTATACAAATGAGGCATGTATAGCTTAATAGTATTAGCAGGATTCTTGTGAATTTCATGAAATAAGTAAGAACAAGGGACAAAATTGTCACAAAACCAGGTTTTCATTGTGAAAAAAAAATCTGATAAAGGGAGAAAACTCAAACTGAACTTTTGAAATGACCAAAAAAAATTAACCCCCTTTGTAAGTTTTTTTTTTTTAAATCTATTTTTAGTCGTGGCGACCTTGACATTGGAGATATTGACGTGATTCTTTCGTGGGACACACCGTCCCATGATGGTGAACAAATGTGCCAAATGATTTTAAAATCTCACAATGAATGACATAGTTATGGCCAGGACAAGCTCATTTCTGGCCATTTTTGACCTTTGAACTCAAAGTGTGACCTTGACCTTGGAGATATCGACGTAATTATTTCGCGCAACACACCGTCCAATAATGGTGAACAAATGTGCCAAATGATTTTAAAATCTGACGATGAACGACATAGTTATGGCTCGGACAAGCTCATTTATGGCCATTTTTGACCTTTGAACTCAAAGTGTGACCTTGACCTTGGAGATATCGACGTAATTATTTCGCGCGACACACCGTCCAATGATGGTGAACAAATGTGCCAAATGATTTTAAAATCTGACAATGAACGACATAGTTATGGCCCGGACAAGCTTATTCCGCCAGCCCGCCAGCCAGCCCGCCAGCCAGCCCGCCCGCATTCGCCAATCTAATAACCAGTTTTTTCCTTCGGAAAACCTGGTTAAAAATGTAGCTCAATTGTTTCCTATATTCAAACTTATAAGAATACTAGTCATATTCATTCAAAACTAATGTATTTACAATGATATATATTATAATTTTAGTACTATACATGTTCTTATGTGCATAAAAGTTAAAGTCATGATAATGCTGGAGAGCTATAGTGCCATTAATGTTAAATATCATTAAGCATTTTCAATAGATATTTGTTTGACTATTTGCCTTATGAATACACATTTATGTATAACAAGTTCAAAAGGTCCACATATCACAGACTTTCAGATTCCAAAAATTCCAGGCATTTTTTCAACCACTGGACAGAATGACAAAACTCTGGAGATGGAAACGTATCAGATATATCACTCAATATACACAGCATTCTCCTATAGCGGTTCAGTATATTGAAGCCACACGCCTTCTGAAGTTTCCGCAGACACACTGGACACAGGAAGAGTGGCTGTGACGCAGCCTCTGCCATACTGCTGCTCTCATTCATGGCACAGTGGAAATACCAGCAGTGCATCAGGCCGAACAGGTGGCAGGTTTCATGGCTCACCACCTGAAAGTCAACCATTTAAATCAATAGAATGTATTGTTCAGATGGACATTATTGCATTTTTTTTATCTATAAGAATTCCAGTTTAATTCATAAGCTATGCTTACTTGACTAAAAACTGTGCATGTGTTACTATCAATACATTGGAATAAGTACAACAGAATTTTAAGATTACAACAGCGCTTCTTAGACTATTTTGCACTGTAACTATTTGCCAAGCCTTTTTCAATATCATTGATGACAAATGACTCATCAAACCAGAATTATCAATTACGACCAATCTGCTAAATCTTTTCCTTAGACCAAATTATACTCAAAATAATAATAATAATAATACCTTTATTATACGCCACATAATATTTGCATCTATTTCTCCAATGTCTTTGAATGTATCTGGATCATAAGACTTTGGCTCATTGCGTCCAAAACAAAACATTCCGGACTTGTACGTAAAGTGGGCTTCTCCAAGAACAAAGTTTAGCTTTTCAGTTGGGTACAAATCAGTCCAAGTTAAGCCTAGTATACAGTGACCATCTGCTGGTTTTGCCTTCCTTAGTTTGGGAAAGAAATCTCGTACATATGCCTGTTTACTTCCAGTTTTATTATGAAATCTTGTTTTGATTTTCCACTTTGCCTCATATTCATTAACATTAGGTAACAGTTTAATATGCATACCATCAAAAAAGGCTTCCAAAAACTTCTGAAGGAGATCAAAGAAGTTATAACTCCCATCATAATGTTTTAGATTTACTTTAAAATCACTAATAAAGTTGGGAAAATATCCTAGTGGCTGTAAGTAAATAGCTGTCTTTTTGCCATGGCAACACAATGTAAATAACTGGTCATATGTAAAATAGGAATTCCACATACTAAATGTTTGAGATATATAATAGGGCTTTCCAGAAATTAGCAGTTTAAATAATGTTATTGGATCACTGTCCTTTCGCACTGCAGATTCAACTGAAGTCTCCTGCGCAAGAATATTGTGACGATCAATGACAACAGCATTGAGATCAACAGACAATTTTCCGATGGTGGCTTGTTCATTGTAAATAACTTGTTCACTGAGACTGAACAGTTTGCGTTCCTCAAAAGATACATCACTTCCAGAGAGATCTCCAATAAGCAGCTTGTATTTGCGGGTATTAGATGAAAATGAATTACCCATAGCAGCTGTATGCCCTGAAATAATATAACAATTGCATCATGCATGATACTAAGAACAAATTCTGCTTATTTGGTCATTGATACATTAATCCAATACAAGAAGAGGGTCATAATGGTTTATGCAAGAGTTGAATTTCAATACACATCCTATGTCATAATGTGGAATATTTGACCTGATGTCCTAGTTTTTGACCCCACATTACCTTAGTTGCGATAATTCAACTACCAGCTATTGAACCTCCAGGTCGTTGAGCTGTACATATGTACTCATAAACGCTCAAAGCATTCAAGAAGAAGTACACATTAACTAGGCCCAGTCTCTATTTGCCCTTTCATTAAAGAAAGATATTAACAAAGTTTCATCATTTTAAACAACGACTTTTACAAATTACAATTAAAAATATTCATTTCAACTGTAATTTGCAGAAACCCATTGAATCAAATTAAAGAAGCTTTGATAATAATATCGATTGTATGTTAACATCAGTATCCCATTAGGCTTACTATCCGAAAACCCATACATTTGTAAATAAGAAAATAAAATGTTTCCTATACCTCCTTTTTTCTAAATCAGATAACCCTTCGCAATTACCTGTTATTTATTAATACTTCAGCAAAACCCGAATGTTCACTATATTTACATGCGTATTTTCAAAGCAGAAAAATCTAATTTGTTGAGTTATTTCGGGCGGATGTTTTGAGCCGAATCCGGGTCGTTTCGCCCTAATACTTGTCGCCCGTGAGTGGTTTCGCCCTATAACCCGTTCGCAATAGGTCGTTTGGCCCTAATTACTGGGTCGTTTCGCGCTAGTATATATATATATATATATAAAACACCATAAAACACCATAAAAACGTATATAAATAAATAAATAAATATATATATATAAATAAATAAATATATATATATATATCATATATATAAGTTAATTTTACAATTTAAATTGTGTTATTTACTCTCAGCTAATGAGGCTGTTTGGCATGCATTTTTACCAGTCTAAAACCATAAAACTTCTCTTTGACCTTTTCAACCCGGTGACCACCGCTGGAACTTTTAACATTTTTAATGTTGTACTGCATGTATTGGTTTATAAGACATAGGCCACTTGCCATTTTTCTTTAAAAATGACTACCGGACATGGAATATGTATTTCCTTATTACGTTTATGGAGGAATATTATTGCTTTATATATTTAGTGCTTCTAGTTTCAGGTTTTATTGTGTAAGTCGTGTACTTTCGTGTTTATCGTGACTCCTAAATACGTGAGTGCTCATAGCACATTGAATCTGAAGCCGACCACTTCCGAAGTATAAATGATCCATCGTCATGCAACATGTTGTTTTTTGTCATATGCAGCATACGTAGCTCCAATCAAGTCTGCGAATTCGTGCAGTTTAGTCAAAAGTTCAGCTGTGTGACCCTTTTGCTAATGATCGAAAGATACCTTGCGTGACTTAATAGCGGACAGGGAAGCTCCTGACCAGACTGCTCGGATGCGCAGACTGGACAGGAGCTACGCTGGCCGCATATTGCTCATACCTATTTGTGCCTGACGTTGCTCCTATGTTTTAAGGGATCAGTCGGATGGTGGGTAGTAAGAAGGGACTTTTGACACACGAGAGGCAGCCCAAGGCCTCCGCGCACCTAATCCGGTACCGCTACATGCGCATGATTACCGGAACCCCGAATATCTGTCGAGTATTGTTGTTTTATAATTCAATAGGTGGAGTGGCTAGCATGTGTTTATACAAAAATCAGTAATGATATTGATAGTGCGACACATGAAATATGACAAGAATAATAGACAATAGAGTTTGTACAAAAGGTACATACGAGTAAAGTACTGGTAAACTATTGCTAGACTTACGGTATATATTACGATGTGTTTTGAGTTCTTGTTTAACATATTTTATACAAAAAAAGTAAATACATATGTAAGCTTTTCGAATTTTTATTCTACAAGTATTTGGTTGATTATACCGTACTTTTTTAAATTTTAATACTACATCTCGTATTCGCAACTGAATACATAAAAAATACTTTTTTCTATACATATACGTTTATGAAACAGGTGTTATGGAGAACACTATTTGTAGAGATTTTAATTTTCAAAGCTTAGAAAAACTGACACTTTAATATTTCGCATTTTAAATTATTTTTTAAGACAATTCATGTCTGTTTGGCTTTAAATGGACAATTTTATTGCGCAAAGGGAGTGCTGACAATTAAAAAGACCTTCTTCCGGCTAATTGCGCGCTGCGCCGCTTTTATGGTCTCTCTAGACGCCATAAGCCGCCTACCCAAAACCCAGAACGATTTCCCCAACACGTTGAGCTTACTGAGTACCACCGTCATGTGACTCCTTAATTATCTTCATAGGGCCACCCCTCAAAAGCCTTGCCTGTTTCCCTGCCCAAGGTACGCCACGTAAGTCCTCTACGTTGTCACCTCCGCTGCTCATGTCCCACTTCCGGCGATGCAGTGAAACCACTATCCACCTACGGACAATTACCATTCCGCTTAGCGATCCTACTAGGTTCTGGGAGTCAGCGAAGTCAGCGGTAGAGAACGTCCGAGTCGAAGGATGACGGTATTCGCTTGATAAACAGAGCCACCCGCAGAAGTTTCCCTATCCGACCCTCCTCAGACGATGTACTGAAACCACTATCCACCTATGGACAAATACCATTCCGCTCGGCGATTCTTCGAAGTCGCCAAGAAAATCTTCTGCAGGTGACTCTCACCCCGGTCGCGACGTGCTTGCACGCTCCAAGTTCTTAGCGCGCTCTTTCAAACTAGGGAATACAAATACATGCACAGAGTAACCTTGATTTGTTTTTACAATAGTACTTTTCTTTTACATTTTCAACTTTCATCGCCAGCTGACAGATTCAATCGCCATTAGCGATGTTGTTGTTGTTTTTGTCACTTGTTAGTAGCATATTCACAGCATGCAATGTGTGATAATAATTTACATGACGCCCGGACGATGATCGCTCCGCCCACTGAATCACGTGGCTCAGCGGGGAGCAAACCTAGACAAGCTAACAGCAAAACGGCTTCTTTGCCTATAGACTGCATATAGATTTACTCGATATTCCGGATGATTTTTATGGACTTTTTGACACCATATAACACTTGTAAAAGGGGTCTCTGTCATGTAGTTATTCTGCAAATGCAAAAATATACGTTTATAGAGAACATCAGCTATTTAAAACGGGTTTTTCGGTACATGAAACACGCTCTCATATACGCTTGCGCGCTTACCGAAATCGAACCTGTTACTACCTGTATGGTGGTATTAGCAATAAATTAACACTTCTTCACCGGTATTTACCCATGTTATTTACGAAAATATTAACGCAACATCCCCCCCCGTGTTTTTGACACGAAATAGCGCTTT
Source organism: Dreissena polymorpha (assembly GCF_020536995.1). Lineage (NCBI taxonomy): Eukaryota > Metazoa > Mollusca > Bivalvia > Myida > Dreissenidae > Dreissena > Dreissena polymorpha. Next base: position 95,584,453 of record NC_068355.1, on the reverse strand, counting down.
AAAACTGGGATTTTTGTGAAGTTTTACGCGCTTTCTGACTCTGACTCCGAATGGGTACCAAAATCCCACATGTTATTACGTATACAAGTGATATTAATAATATTAAACATTGCTTATTGGACATTGATCAATCACTATAATTGAAAGTACAAGACAAAACAATCAGTTTGGTCATTGTCGATATAAAAAAGCGTTGTATGAAGGAGAATTCGGTAAAGCTACCAGTATCAGACGCTCGCGCATGTACCGACTTCCCACAAGTTAACGCATTTATTGATTATATATATATCAGTAATAATAACTCTATTACAATGGCATTTATCGATACGTCTTTATTTAAATAGAAACATAAAATCGTTTTCACTTGTTTCTGACACACAAAAAACTCGATTTATAATGGGGATTTCGTTAAGTTACGCAAAGTGGGTATCAATATTCTCTATTATTCTACATGCACACGTGATATAATTCATACTTAATAATGCGTAGTTATGCTTACATGGCATGTCCAGTTTTTGAAATAAATTTTTTGAAGTTCTATAAGAGTGATCTCGGTAATTCTACACATTGAAGCTTCCACTCGCTCTTGGCAAGACCGCATTTCCGCATTGAAAATATTGGAGTATATATTAAATTAATGTAACTTATGTTTCTGGAGTTACATTAACCCTGTTTACATTGTTTTTGCCATACTTCATTTCCGTTTTTTTTTCAAAACAAAATAAACGAAACTCGTTGAAAAAAAAAGAGAATTAGGCATTCGATCTCCAAGTGTGGATTAAAAGCGTTCATTGTTGACACCACATGTCTGCACATGTGTAGATATCGTCATTTAGATAAGATATCACGTGTCACCTTCTAATAACATGCATAATGGCAATAAAGTGCATTACTATCAGAGTAATAAAACACAGCATGAATTAGGCTTCATGGTGGGTTTTATTTCTCTTAAAGTAATGCAGATGAACATTGATGAACAATTAAAAAAACATGAACTATAATGTGATGATCAGATCGATAACATAAACTTTTTAAATCTGCTAGTTTATTTTCTTTGACAGTGTTGACGTTCAGTTGTTCGTGGGGACGACCGTATGCATTTATACATCTCTTACACTTCTCAAGATCTCTTTTCGGCTTTGGAAACGATATAAATTCAATGCCACCAACTAATATTTCATGATATCGATTGTCCGAGTTACATAATCCCCATTGAAACCGTTTAACCATTTTTATCTACGTTTTTTTAAAGAGAAAAAGAAAAGAAACTCGTTGAAATAAAAGTGAACCTAGACATAGCTTGTCTAGAAAAATGGCGGACAGTTTGTTGCTAACAAACGCGCCCGATTAATCGATCGCCGATTGGTAGATCAATTCTTAGATAAGGATTTGATTGACAGGCGGCGACATGTCAATTGCACGTGTATTCATACCACACGTAAAGGTTCGTAAATTACCATCATACTACGGGAGATCACATCATTTTTGTCCTTAAATTATTTATTATGAGTTTATAGTTTCACCATCAAAATACATACAATAAAGTATTCTAATATTTAATTGAATATAAAATATTCTAATATTTTATTAACACACAGTTTTCTTTCGACACATTCAAATCATACTTTTAAAGCCGCGTCATGCGAAAATGGGTCTTATGGCGCGTTGGCTAGCGTAGTTTAAGCCCTGTCAGCATATTTGCGCAGTATGGTCAGGAGCTGCGCTGTCCGCTATAAATCACGCAAGGTCGTGGTTTCATTATGTATCTCATGACCTGTGAGATGCGCAGGCTGGACCATAGCTACGCTAGCCGCATATGGCATAAGACCCAATTTCGCATCACGCGGGTCAATCAAAATATCTTTGTTTCTTATAAATGGCATAACTTTTCGATAGCAAATTGAAGTCAAACCGTGTCATTTATAGCAAACTGGCAAAATTCGGTAGCCTATTCAGTCTTTCAATAACGATTTCCATAGCAACTAGACAAGTACGGCAAACATTTGTGGTTAGATAATGAAGCGAGTTCCGTCTTATCATGACACTATATTATCACGGTAGTTTTTGTTTCATCATCTTGAAAGCAATACTGTGTTATCAACGTTTATCGATCCATTATGTCTTTCCCGGACGATTTAGTGACCGAGTACCATGTCAAAATGCGAAGTATTATTTATATATATATATCACACACAATAATATCGAAAATAATCAAAAAAAAAATTGTTTTCTGTTGAGTTTTAGAGCATATTGATCGTTATTATTTAAATCAATCTACCATTGCTTGATATAATAGACCAGCGTTGTTTGTACCGGGCTGATCAGTGTGTTTCTCTAAACTCGTGCGAATGCCGGGATCAGTCTATTGGAACCTATAAGGTCACAATATACCAAAAGATTTCCTACACAAATTCAATGTGAAAGCAATAACTTTAACACAAAGTAAATTCAAACTTTTGCGCATAGACACCCTCATACCCATACCTTTTCTTAAAGAGCACTCCAAGCCGAGTTGATTTAAACAATAAAAAAGATAGGTCATGCGTTTTGCAAGAAAGAACTCGATGCGAATCAGCGGTCACTGTTTTACAGCCATCTATTTACCGGCTTCGTACTAGTGGATGAGGGTTTCCCGCCATCTGTCAAAGTCTCATGTAGTCTCTAACCTTCAAGCAAAAGAGTGAATTTCTGTTAAACATCAATGTTTTCCCTACCACATGCACAAAGAAACATTCTAAAATAAAGTCATGGCAAGTGCCCCTACAGAGCATTGTGTCTTCTTATAAATGATGTTCATGTTTTTAGAGAGTATAGCCCCCCCCCCCCCCCCCCCTCCTCCGCTGAACTACCATTAATCAGCAAAGCGCTCTCAACGAGGTTACGCTAAAGACGCATGATAGTGTATCGCAATCTCGATATCCCATTGTTGATCAGCAGTCGTTTTATTTTTCCTGATCTATTAATAGCCTCAGATTTTGAGTGACCTGTTCTGCGCAAAAATACCACTGCCGTAGCACATAGTGGACAATTTTAATAATTCATAGTTACTCTGCCGCGACAGGTAGAGTTCAAAAATAGTGGGTTTTTTTCGGCGTAAGCTGCATAAGCCAGCTTTTCACCTTAGCCTGACCTTTGTAAGTGTCCAATAAAATTCCAATAAAATTTCCCGCGGCTAGGTACGAATGAATACACTTCATTTATTCCATTGGCTGATTTGAGTATACCACCTGAACATTGGAAACATATCCGCGTCTTTGTAACACTGTTTTACTGTATGAAACAATTTTATCTCGAATGAAAAGGCTTAATAGATAGAACAGTTTTACACTCAATTCTCGACATCAATACAGTTTGTGCGTACACCTTTTATTTTCAGAGTATTACCAGCGCAAGAGCGTTTATACTTAAAAGGCTATGTTCTCATATTTAGTACTTACTTCCTTATTCCTGTCAACATGTTAACATGTAAAAGTATAAAGAGCAATGGAAGCGAGGCCTCACTTTAAAGCATTGCATTTCAACCCGCGAGGTATATCGGGTCAATTCGCGGACATTCAGAGTTTATATACAGGTCATCACCGGAGTTGGCGACCAGTAAAATAATCGTTATATAATAAAGACGCTATCCGTGAACTAGATGACCTGGAATTTTCTTAAGACCAGAAATATGTTAAATGAAGATATTCAGCAATATAATTATGGTATGTAAATAATAGATTCTTAATGTGTTTTCAACAATACAATGATAAATATTATTGTTGATAAATTTAACAATAATTATTCGTCCGTATTGCCTAATGTACTAAAGTGATATTATGAGCATGTAACAGTTTATAGGTGTCTATCGCAACCGTTGATTATTTTTGATGTTTCTACTTCATATTATATTAATTAATGCAGCATCATCATACTTAAACAATATACCAGAAAGAGAAAAATAATGCATTTGAATATCAACCGTACTTTCGTTTGACAACTGATCATGCGTTTACGAGTTGAACCTAAATTTAGTTTTAGTGCAGATTTGTTCATACGACACAAAGACACGAAATTGTTTTACGGATCATTTCAGCTTACAGGACTGGGTGGGTCACGTAAGAATATCGAATATAAAATATATTTTTATAAACAACTGGTAGGAAGGTGAGTTGCAGATAATTAATCAGAAACCACATTTTAACTAACTATTTTCACCTGTTAATTCTTTTCAGCTCAATTCAACAGTGCAAAATGCCCATAATATCACTTTAAGCATTAGCACGATGATAATTGATACTGTTAATAATCGAATCAAATAGCAATGCCCGACAAACCACTAAAACAGGTTTGTTCGAAGAACGCGCCTATAAATACGGATACTTCTCGTGTGGCCGGTTGACTCATATGTTTAAATTTCACTTCCATTCTTCTTTTGGTTTTCTGTTTTGTATCTATAGGTTTATGACCAGCAATATGTTATAATGTAAAATAAGCCGCGAAAACTCCCCGTAACATCCCGTACTGCGTGTGATGCAGCTAAGAACTGCACAGAAAAAGACATTCGCTATACTTGATCTCATTCATTAAACTATTTACGCCGTATATCTTTTTTAAAGATATTTCTTGTTACTTTTTATATATACGATGAGCCCAAAATTACACTATATTCATGTTAAGTGTCTCATGTTTTAAATGATTTTGTTCAAGAACTGAAACTCTTTCTTGGCGCAGATGCGGCAGTTATCAGGTTTTGGGTCTCTAACGAATCTTGCTTGCAAAACTTGCGATTAACCTAAGTTGTTCTCAAGCAAACAACTCATAAATATAATAATCTTGGTATAAAATCATAACACTGCGACCGGCGGTATATAATCAGTTTGTAAAAACTCAGATTAAGAAGCGTGCACTAGTAAGTGCCGTGATTTTCAGAGGTTCCATTCAACATGAATATTTCGTGTATTGTATTTATTCTTTTCAGTACTAAAGTAAATTTTATCAATATGATGCATGTGTAAACTATGGGGAATAAGGTCTGTACACATCAGCTAATAATTGCTCATTATCAGATGTCCAGTAATTCGATGCGCATACTTTATTTTGGTCATCTGGACAGTTCATGTGTCTGAGGCTCGTACAGAGGAAGTCACACAACACAACGTCAGTCCCTCGAACGGGTGTTGTCGTGGCCATGTCGACATCCGTGCAGTCCCCGACGTGCAAGATATTGATGGAAGGTTCCTGGCTGTGGGCCATCACCCCATGTACGTCGATAATCCAAACTGAGCAGGATAATTAAAACTGAAGAAAAAATGGCGACAGAAATAAATACTCAAGTCATTTATTTCGAAGAACACGTTTATTTAAGATAAGTTGTGACAAAATAAACGTTTCTTTTTGATAAAATGTTATTTTCCGGATACAATGCGCTAATAAATCCATAACAATTAAAAACAATTACGTCGAAATAAAATGAATATGTTTGAAAATCTGGAAAACGTAAATGAAATTGTCGAAAGTTTTAGGCCAAAAACAATTATAATCGAATGTTTTAAATGTTTTAATGCTTGGACGTATGTATTAACCTTTCATATATGTATGTACACAATTGATTGGCGTGAATGCTCGAAAACGCAATATATTCGTATTTGTTTGGGACAAGAATATACAAATTTGATAATGACCTAACTAGTGTATGGATAAAGCCCAAACTAACTTTAGGAAGTTGATGAATACTGACCAAACTGCAAGATGTCTTTATGTAAATATCTATGTAAAATGAACACTCTTTTAAAATATTTCGAGATTTATTTAATTGCTGACAACACAAGCATTTTAGCACATTGTTAAACAATCATCATAAAAAATGATTTTGTTTTCTTTTCAGGTAAAACAGAAGATAATGGAAAACTACAGATGTTATTATTGTACAGAGTCCTTTAAATGCCTGAAAGAAATACTAATCCATAACACAACTAACCATTACGTAGAATTTTCTTTTAGAGAACTTACCTTGAATGAAAAAACCGGCAAATTAGGTTATCGGACAAAAATATATGCTGATATTACTCCACAAAACATAGATGAACAACATCAGCAACTCACTATCAAAGTAATATATACCAATACGTATAATATATAATGAATCAGATCAGTAATGCCTCAAATAAGATTCGAAACCTCTAATATGGTGACAAATACATGAATCATGCCACATTAACCTGCAGCTTCAACTCGAATCCCTTTACATCAAGTGATTAAATCATAAGTAGGGAAATTTTTAAAAAGTACTTGGAATGCAAATTTCGCATGCTTATTTTTCTTCTAATCTCAATTGTATATATATGTAAGTTCCGTTGAATTTTTTTCATTATAACAAATAAATGAATGTTGATGTTTGTTGAAAGTATTTTTTATATTTCATTATACACATCGTGTGAGTTTTTGGTTATAAATAGTTGTTTTTTAAGAATAATATCCAACCTGTCTTTAGAAAACATGTTCAATATATCGCAGTTTGTGAATTATCCATTTGGGGTTGGTTATTATCCACAGAAATTTTCATATCAGTTTGGATTTTTCCATAAACTTTTATACCCGTCCTGCAAACACATTATTTTAACACAGAAACACACTAGGTGTTAAAAGTAAAATTTTAAAGCACATTCATGATATAATTTGGCATATCTCTGTTACAGTTTTGTTCGCTCTTTTGTCAATTAACATGTAAATAGTTCAACACATAGGTCGCATTTCATGAAAATTAGCATTTTCCAAAGACAAATTTATCGTTTTTAACTAGAAAACTATTAAATCATTGCAAAACTCAAAACGCATGTGTGTGTCAGACATTCATAATCACATGCGTAGAACAATTACGTCCTTATAGTTTCTAAATTGGCAGAAATGATAAATTATCACCTTCCTTTCAGTTACAGTTTCGGCCGACAATATTTTTCTTCAGTTTGAATTATCCAACTCAGTTTGGACTATCGACGTACAGGGGGTGGTCATGCTGAACTCAACCCTTGTGTAAATAATCAAATAATCAAAACTCGGAGAATAAAAAGTGAACAGTTAAGTAAAGTGTCTTTTCACAGTTTGGTAAAATGACGATTTTCATGCTCCCCATATATATATATATTTCATATTTGGCATGTAGATACCTTGCATGGACCTCTACCTTTTGATGACGTTTGAGGTCACTCAGGTCATGGTCAAGGTCACCAAGGCTAATAATAGATTTTTCCGTCACACTTTTGTAACAATTTCTCATAGCACCTTCAATACTTTACCGATCTCTTTCATATTTGGCATGTAGGTACCTTGCATAGACCTCTATCTTTTGATGACGTTTGAGGTCACTGGGGTCAAGGTCACCAAGCTTAATAATAGACTTTTGTTACAGTTTTTCATAGCACCTTCAATACTTTACCGATCTTTTTCATAATTGGCAAGTAGATACCTTGCATGGACCTCTACCTTTTTATGACGTTTGAGGTCACTGGGGTCAAGGTCAAGGTCACCAAGGCTAATAATAGATTTTTCCGTCACACTTTTGTTACAGTTTCTCATAGCACCTTCAATACTTTACCGATCTCTTTCATATTTTGCATGTAGGTACCTTGCATGGACCTCTACCTTTTGATGACGTTTGAGGTAACTGAGGGTCAAGGTCACCAAGGCTAATAATAGAATTTTGTTACAGTTTCTCATAGCACCTTTAATACTTTACCGATCTCTTTCATATTTTGCATGTATATACCTTGCATGGACCTCTACCTTTTGATGACGTTTGAGGTCACTGGGGTCAATGTCACCAAGGCTAATAATAGATTTTTCCGTCACACTTTTGTTACAGTTTCTCATACCACCTTCAATACTCTTTCATATTTTGCATGTAGATACCTTGCATGGACCTCTACCTTTTGATGACGTTTGAGGTCACTGGGGTCAAGGTCAAGGTCACCAAAGCTAATAATAGATTTTTCCGTCACACTTCTGTTACAGTTTTTCATAGCACCTTCAATACTTTACCGATCTCTTTCATATTTGGCATGTAGGTACCTTGCATGGACCTCTACCTTTTGATGACGTTTGAGGTAACTGAGGGTCAAGGTCACCAAGGCTAATAATAGATTTTTCCGTAACACTTTTATCACAGTTTCTTATACCACCTTCAATACTTAACCGATTTCTTTCATATTTGGCATGTAGGTACCTTGCTAGAATTCTACCTTTTGATGAGGTTTGAGGTCACTGGGGTCAAGGTCACCGAGGTTAATAATAGATTTTCGTGTGTCAAGGTCACACTTTTGTTACAGTTTCTCATAGCGCCTTCAATAATCTACCGCTCTCTAACATATTTGGCATGTATGTACCTTGCATTGACCTCTACCTTTTGATGAGGTTTGAGGTCACTGGGGTCAAGGTCACCAATGCTAATAATAGATTTTCTCAAGGTCACACTTTGGTTATAGTTTCTCATAGCGCCTTCAATACTCGACCGATCTCTTATATATTTGGCATGTAGGTACCTTGCATGGACCTCTACCTTTTGATGAGGTTTGAGGTCACTGGGGTCAAGGTCAAGGTCACTGAGTCTAATATTAGATTTTCTCAAGGTCTCACTTTTTTCCACACAATTAACCCATATATCGACAAAGCATCATTGGGGAGCATCCATCAGTTTTACTGATATCCTTGTTTACATAATAGATTTAAAGAAGCAAATATGTATTTTATTTAACCAGGCAAAATAACACTCTTGGCTATGAATAAGGTTGAAAATACATGTAAATTAACGGATAATCATATTCGGAATCGATAAAATAATACAGCGTTTGTACCCCTTTTCATCGATAATTTTGAAAATGCATCGCGTATTAATGAAAAGAGGGGTTGTGTTTCGCCTTTCTCCAAAAATTGCGGCGTGGCGCCGTGGCAACGCTTTAGATTTTGCCTCCAGATTTGTTTTTCAGGCAAAATAATAGTTTTTATTCAACTGTTGTATTACTTTTTTATATTAAAGACTATTGAAAAAGGTATAGATGTGTACGTAAATATATCAAATGAACTTTAAAATGAATAAACAAATGTGTTAACAAGTCTCTTTATCTCTTAGATTGTAGCAGCATGATCGGTATGTGCAAAGCTGAAATGTGGTTGAAAGCACGAATAAACTTGTATGTTTAAAGACACGTTAACGGTCTGACACGCTGAACATTAAACTCACCATATCCGGATATAAACATGATCAATGAACCAGACACATTTTAAAGGGTAAAATTGCATTATGGAAGTGGAAATTAACTGCAATTATGTATTGTCAAGTTCAAACACCGAATCCAAATAAATTCAACCGCTAGAATGTAAACTCACATATATATATATATATATATATATATATATATATATATATATATATATATATATATATATATATATATATATATATATATATATATATATATATATATATATATATATATATATATATATATATTCACACATATGGCCAGTTACGGGGTCTCTGATTTAGAAATAGGTTATGGGGTTCCCACTTTAAATACATGTATCTCCATACCCTTTTTTATCCGATATAAACACGAATTAAGGTATATAGGGGTACCTACTATTATTATTGTATATAAATACGTCATTTATTTAACGTCTTATACAAGGAAATATATAGCGAACTTATTTGCGAGGTATATACAATTTCAATTTCAGACCTGATTGTGGTTTTCGATTTAAGACCTTATTGTGAGATTTGATTGCATTACCTCCCCTACACCCCCCTCATAGTAATTAAAGGAGCCTAGAATGCGGGGTTGTATATAGACCCCGTTTTTTATATTGACCTCGTAAGTACAGTCTGAAAACTACCGAGACCGCGTAACTGGCACTATATATTGGTATATATATATATATATATATATATATATATATATATATATATATATATATATATATATATATATATATATAGTTGATAAGAACACGCGCTAATCCTTTCAATGAGCCGAACTTAAGAAGAATTTTCGATTCTTTCCTGTCTTGTTTTCTATCAAAATGTAACTCCGATTTGTTCTTATCATCATTTCTGCCAAACTATTGTCGTTTTAACATTATATGTAAAAACGTTCTTTAAAAAATCTTCTTCCCGGATCGCAGACAGACAGATTATTTAACGATTTCTTCTCACGTTTCCAGTACAAAACGTGACAATGCCAGGGTTATTATCATTATTTATATAAGTTTTTATATAAGTATTTATATAAGTTTGTTTTATTCACGATTTCTGCCCTTGTTTCCTGTTTTATATATTGCATACATGCCTATAACATGTTTTTTGTCGACAAATACTACACAAAGCTTCACAGCTTTATTTATATAAGACAATGTTGTTATCGATTTATTCGCAAGTGTCTTTTTTTTGCTAGAGTGCATACGGTGCGTATGTCAGGAATGAATAACAACAACAAGTACGATGCCATATAGACGCATATTTTAAACATGTTTCGGGCAATAAATAAGACAAGTCTTGTTTTTCTGCACGTGTTTTACCTCCTTGACGGATTGATTATTAAAAGGAAAGAAACCACGTTCGCATCCTAGTGATTTATTGTTGCTTTTTCTGTAACTGGTTATTTCAATACCCAAAAACCTAGACAAAACCTGGCAAAATGTCGGTAAGCACGTTTTCATCACAATTTGGCTAGAAAGGCCATTGGCGCTCGATGTCAATGACGATGTTTTCTTTTAATTATTTTATTTATTAATTTTTAGTTACCCGTTGTTTATTATAATGCATACACATACTAAATTAATAAAAATCTTCCGACAAAACGTCTTCTTAAAAAAGATAGTTCGACTATGTATGTATAGAAATTCGAACGGAAGATTTTATTAATTTAGTGTGTGTATGCATTATAATAAACAACGGGTAACCAAAAAAGAAATAAATAAATAATAAAAAACACATTGACATCGAGCGCCTATGAGAAAGGCTAGTCTTTATTTAAAAGCTATACGTTCACGTGTGCTTAACCACGTTTTGGAGAATAACTAAAAATAAATGTTTTTCAGTAAATAATTACCTCCTATGACGCATTTTGCATCGTGGTTATTAACAGTATCATGGAAAAACATTCATATGCAAACAAAATATGTTAAAGTAAACATTTAACTGCTATGACGCATTTTTACTTCCTTTTAGAGCATCGTACCCAAACTGAGGCACGTTTTGTTGCCAACAAATGCAAATAAATGTCAAATGTATGCAATCACTCTGGCGTTTTTTTTATATATAAACAACAACAATTATGCAAAGATATGAAAACGAGACGTTTTAAAGGCAACACTTGTTTGCTATCAATCGTATTGAATTGTGGTTTTTAACAGTATCATATACAAATTTACACATGTGTGCGCTGCAAAGGTAAGCCAGCAAAATATTTTAAAGTTAACAATCATTTGCTCTGACGCATATAGAGTAATGTTTTTTACAGTATCGTAGACAAAGTGAGACAGTGTCCGATTCAAATCTATGCAAAACTGTAAAATTTACACAACGGCAGCCTTTAAATATAAAAAAAACACAATTCGTTGGATATAGATAGTTTTGAGTCGTATGTTTAGTAACTGTTTGAAACTTCGCCTTGTGTAGTTTTTAGTGTAACCACTAGTACCGGTAAATATGGAAATAAATAAGTTTTTTTTAAACGCAAACCGAAATGGCATTTGCAAATACACCGAATTTCATCTTCATCAATTTTTTAAAGTGAATTTGTCCTTATACTTCGTTAAAATTGCTTAGTTTTTAACTTTACAGACGTAACAGATTTTCTCATTGCTACGTCAATAAACTCGGTTAATTGAGATATCTTTGGTTTCATGTATAATAATATTACTAGGAAAGTGATATTTTAGGAGTTGTCACTGTATTCACACGTGTGGCATAGTTTATTAAGGACGTACGCGGTAGTTTAGTTTTAGGCAAATTAGTTTTAACTGTAACACGTACCGGTTGAACCAAGCCATAATTCTAATAATAAATGTATTGGTATCAACGGGCATTGTATTAAAATCTCGATCAAACCACATTTAAAATAGTTAATATTTTTCGCATGAAATTCATTCTTTATTTAATATATTTCCTTTTAATTTTTAATTCATTTTCATGTACTGACATTAACGCATTACTACTCTACTCCACCAGTCACCAATATTTTTATAAACGTACCATCTATTGCAATGTTTAAGTCGTAAATTTAACGTATTTTTTGCTATAGTTTCAATTGGTCAATACTTTCTCAACGTGTGCATTTAGTCCGTTTAAATTTGTTTCATACTAACATACTTAATGTACTGAATTGCACGTCTGTATTAAGTTACAGCACCTGGTCTGTTGCAGCACGTGTACGCTTTTCATACATGGAACTTGACTGACGACATAAAATATTTCAAACTCTAATAAAACACGCTTTTTTAGATGTGTACAAAGGGACTTTAATCAGCAAATATTAACAAATGGCTATTAAAAAGGCAAAATATACATGTACTGAATTTAAATTGCTAACGCGTAGATTCTTTAAAAGGTTGCCTTTTTCACAACTTACTCGCCATAAGGATTCAATTGCTCACCATTTGCTTTTAATTTTTCATAAGAAACTATTGTTTACATTTAAAAGGTGTGAGGATGATGCCCGACATTGTCTTTAATGTACTGTATTAAAACCGTTTTATATTACGTAAATGGTAAAACTGTAATTATGTATTGAACAATCTGCGTTAAACGCTTACTTCATTGACCTACGTCAATCAAAAATAATAGCCGCCAGTTAACCCCGTCCGCATAAGCATTCTCGGAACCGAATGGACGGCGAAAATTACAGTATGACAACTACACAGTAACCTGTGAATTTCACGTGACGCATCTTTGTCAGCACACATGACTGCAATGTGGCTTGTAAAATTACCTCGGCTGCCTCGGTATTCGCCAACGAAATAATTTCGATACAAATAGACCAGTGCACGGTGGCATATGACACCGTGTAGACAATTTATCGACAACTCATATCTGGTTGCCCTAACAAGGACAAGGTTACTCTGCAGCGCGACTGCTGAAAATAAAAGAAGATCTTCTTCCCGCTTCGCGCGCGCCCGAACCCCCAGAACGGTTTCCCCAGCACGTTGAGCGTTCTGGGAACCGTCGTCCTTCGACACTTCCATTTTCTTCATAGGGCCACCCCTCGAAATCCTGGCCTGCAAAGCTGCCGAAGGTCCGCCACGCCAGTCCTCTACGCTACCATCTCCGCTGTCCCCGCCCCTCTTCCGGCGAGGTAGTGAAACCAATATCTGCTTACAGACAATTACCATTCCCCTTAGCGATCCTTTTAAGTTCTGGGAGTCATCGAAGTCTGCAGGAGAGAACGTCCGAGTTGAAGGATGACGGTACTCGCTTGATTAACAGAGAAAGATCCCATATTAGATCTTCCTCAGGCGATGTAGTAAAACCACTTAAAAGTAACAACTTGCCCTGAAAAGGACAGGCTAGATTACTCTGCAAAGCGAGTGCTGATAATTAAAGAAGATCTTCTTCCCGCTTCGCGCGCTCTGCGCTGCTTGTATGGCCTGTCTAGACGTCACAAGCTGACGACCCGAACCACCAGAACGGTTTCCCCAGCACGTTTAGCGTACTGGGTACCGTTGTCTTTTGACACTTCCATTGTCTTCTTAGGGCCACCTCCTCGAAATCCATTCCGCTTAGCGATCCTTCCAAGTTCTGGGAGTCAGCGAAGTCAGCAGGAGAGGACGTCCAGGTCGAGGGATGACGGTACTCGCTTGATTAACAGAGATAGATCCCATATTCAATCCTCCTTAGGCGATGTAGTAAAACCACTATCCACCTACGGACAATAACCATTCCGCTTGGCGATTCTTCGTAGTCTTTAAGAAAATCTTCTGCGAGTGATCTCGCCCCGATCGCGACGTGCATGCTCCAGCTGCTGACCGAGCTCCGTTAAACTTATGGATAATTTATCATTTATAGTTACCTTGATTATTTTCTTCAATCACCATTGTCTTATACATTTTCAACTTTAAAGCTCCCGGTCATAGCTATATATCTGGGCAGAATCGTAAGAAAACGTTTTTTTTATTGAAAATATCACTGAAAATCCGGTTGAAATCGGCTGAAAACAAACAATATAGCGATTTTTATGTTGGGGTCGAGTACGGTTAAGTACGAAAACGACCTAATTAATATTCATGATTCGACACGTTAATTCGAACCCTTAACAAACAAAGTTGCGGATACGGGCGAATTTAGCGGAGAGAAGATAAGAACAAATGCAAATACATCTGTTACAGACGGAAACTGAGTTGCAACGCTACGTTTTCCTAAATCATGTATTTATCTTCCATATGCTAATAATGTTTAGCGCCGCTAATCTCGAAAGCTAAATATAGATATAATTTGCATAACTCGCGACGCTGCACTGATCTATTTTGCGAACTGGGACTTGAATCGATTAATGATTTAATTAAACAAAAATATTTAAATTGTTGTTGCTTCTTTTTCACTTGCTTGTCGCATATTCACCGCTGAAATTTGTGTTATTAATTGCACGTGTATTCAAACCACACGTAAATATTTGTAAATAAAAATTTTAATACGGTAGATCACATCAATTGTGTCCGCAATTCGCTTATTATGACTTTTTTTCACCATCGAAGTATATGGTATTCAAATATAAATTTTGATAAGCACGCAGTTTTCTTTTGGCATGCAGTTTTCTTTCGACACATTCAAATCATACTTTTCTAGCCGCGTCATGCGAAAATAGGTCGTATGGCGCGTTGGCTCACGTAGTTAAAGCCCTGTCTGCGCAGTTGCGTAAAGTTTCGTGGTCTCATTATATATCTCATGACCTCCTGCGAGATGCGCAGGCTGGACCATAGCTACGCTAGCCGCATATGGCATAAAACCCATTTTTGCATGACGCGGATCTATAAAAAATATCTTTGTTTCTTATAAATGGAACATCTTAGCAAAATACTTTTCGATAGGAAATTAATTTAACGTCAAACTGTGTGACATATAGCGAACTGCCAAATTTCAGTAGCAGTTCAGTCTTTCAAGCGACTTCCATACCGACTGAAGAGTACGGCAAACATTTGTGGTTACATAATGACACGATTTCCGTCCTATCATGACACTTTATTTTTCGGTAATTTGTGTTCTCATCTTGAAAGCAAAACTTTGTTATCAACGTTTATCGATAGCCAATAGTGTATTCCAGGGATGATTTAGTACCGAGTCAAAATGCAAAGTATTATTTAAACATATATCACTCACACAATAATATCGAAAATGATCAACCCAAACAGTTTTGTTGTTTTCTGTTGAGTTTTCGCGAAAGTTGATAAATTATTTCCGATTGTCACGAATTTACTGCGTTTTACTTATCATAATAAAACAATAATGAAAAGGCATTCATATGAATATTCAAACAAATAAAACGTTTATCTTTTAATATTTATTTTCTGCATTTTCCATTTCTCTTCCCTTCATCTGACTCAGAATCGAATATTTTCATCATTCCTAAACTTACTCGTGCGCGACACGTATAGCTAAAAATTATGGAAGCATATTTGTGCAACTACGTACCAGATGAAATAACGTGAAAATAATGGCGGATTTCGCGAAAAAAAAGTTCTCGATAACAGATAAATTTTCACGAAAAGAAAATAAATTATGTTAACACGAACTTTTCCCTGTTAGTGCTCTAAACTGCCACCACATAAAGATAAATTAAAGTTTTCTAGAAAAAAAACACTTTTCTCTAAAACAGATATTTTTCATGAAACCTTGGAAATAAAACATTTTCACGAAAAGAGTAAAATAACGGAAGACATTTCTTGAAAACTTTTCACGAAACCTTAAAAAATTCGCGAAAGTTGCCAGATCTAAAAATAGATTCACTTCAGAGCCTTTAACGTGAATACCTAACGTGGTTTTCTACGCGTGGTCTGTAAGTATGTTTTAATTAACTAATAACTAGAAAGATATATTAATTGTATAAAAGAATGATATTAATTGTTATTAAAAATGTTTGAAATGTTTCTGGTCTACACTTCTTTTATAAATATTATTTGGGAAGGCACTTATTCATAAAAATCAATGTCTTCAGCGGTAAACTTACATTTTTTGTTACAGCTGTCCCAGAGCTTTTTTTTCAATTTTTGCTGTGTCGTAAATATACTGCAATAGAGGTTACCAGTGGGGAGGGGGAGTTTATCAGGCCGAACTACATCTACTTGACCGCCAACATGATAACATGAGATGCCAGCATATATGTTCATGTATACTTGTGTACTGTTGGATTGTGTTTTATAATTGCTATGTTTTTACAATTCTTATGGAGCACTTATCAAACCAGGGTATCTTAAGTGTGGATATTAATTTGTTCAAATTTGGATATTGATTTCATTTTTCTTAATGTCAGATTGACATTACATGTGTAAATATTTGGATATTTTTATATATAACAGTTTGTTTAAATTTTTCCAGATTTCATTTCTTACACAATGATAGTGTATATTTTAGCAATAGTGTCAAATGAACAAATTTAAGACAATTGAAGTCATTTTTGATATGGCTGAAAATAATTAATTTTGTTAAATTAACAATAAAATACATTTTTAATTCACCCCAGACATTGCTTGATAGCTAAAAAATATTCCTGCTAATGAAAGGGAAACTGTGTCCCTTTATGAAAAAAGGTAATTTTTTAAGATTTTATTCTTGAGAACAAAGTTAAAACTTAAGTTTTCTGATAATTTTTTTATACTTTTAGTTACATTTAATTAAATATTAATGTATACTTTTAGTTACATTTTAATAAAAAAAAAGCAAATAGCAATGAACATAAATGTTATACATTGTCATCTTTGAAATTATTATTTAATAAAGCTTACTCAGTTTAAAAGGCCTGTCTGTGAAGAGTTTGAAATAGTTCTGTATTACCGGGTACACAAATTTTTGAGTTTTTTTCGCATTTTATATCCTTCAGTTTAAGTTGTTATCCCCCCCCCCTGATAGGTCGGAGGAGGGTATGGGAATCGCGATAACTTTGTCATTTATCAAGCAAATTTTAATTAACTTGGCTCAAATGTTCCCCATTATTTGATGATGAGTCGCACATAACAACCATGTCCCATTCTTCAAGTTCAAGGTCACACTAATAGGTCAAATGTCTCTATATGACTTTATGATGTTTTGTGCCTGAAACATAACATCTTCATTTATCAAGCAAATTTCATTTCACTTGGCACAAATGTTCCCCATCATTTGCCTATGTGTCGCGCTTAACACATAGGTTCTTACCTCCAAGGTTAAGGTCACACTTAAAGGTAAAATGTCCATATATGACAATATGATAGTGTTTCGAGTCCGGAGCATAACTTCGTCATTTATCAAGCGAATTTCATTTAGCTTGGCACAAATGTCCCCCATAATTAAACGATGTGTCACGCTCAACACCCAGGTAATTACCTCCAAGATCAAGGTCACACTTATAGGTCAAATGTCTATATATGACAATATGATACATTTTTTGTGTCCAAAGCGTAACTTCGTGATTAATTAAGCGAATTTTATTTAACTTGGCACATACGTTACCCATCATTTGACGATGAGTAACGCTTAACACCTAGGTCCCTACCTCCAAGGTCAAGGTCACACTTATAGGTCAAATGTCTATACAGTATATAACAATATGATACAAGGTTTTGTGTCCTGAGCCTAACTTCGTCATTTATCAAGCAAATTTCATTTAACTTGGCACAAATGTTTCCCATCATTAGATTATATGTTGCTTTTAACACCCAGGTCCCTACCTCCAAGATCAAGGTCACTCTTATAGGTCAAATGTCCATATATGATTATATGGTACAATGTTTCGTGTCCGGAGCATAACTTTGTCATTTATTAAGCGCATTTCATTTAACTTGGTACTAATGTTCATCTTTCAAGTGAATTTCATTTAACTCGGCACAAATGTTCATCATCATTGTCCAATGTGTCATGCTAAACAGCCAGGTCCCTACCCCAAGGTCAAGGTCACACTAAGACTCATAGGTTAAATCTCTATTTATGGTACAATGTTTCATGTCCTGCCTGCGTCCGTATTACAATTTCGTCCGCGGAGTTCTTGTTTTTTTCGGTTGTTTTTTCTTATTTTCTGAACTTTTTGATAACATTGATTTCGCATTGATTGCTATGCTGTGATATGACAAAAAGTCTGTCCTATTTTAAATAAATAATTTTTAAAATAAACAGTGTCATTATTTATTTTATTTGCCCTTGCTTGACTTAATCATGTTAATGTGTTTTAGCTCTACTTTTCGACGCATGTTGAGTTGTTGTTGTCAGACCATTGTAGTTGAGGACATCAGTCTTGTTTAAGTGTTTGACTGGTGTCCATTTTTCAACAACTATCAAAGGTTTTCACCTCTTACTTTGCACACTTGCAGCCAGTTGTGTAAACTTTGATAAAAGTTATCATTGTTTATCTTGTTCAATATCTCTGGTTTTTGGATAATTTAATTTGGATTCCAATTGTATAAAAAGATTAACGAGACCATCACATGCTTTGAATATTGTTTTTTGTTGTTATTAAAGTTAACCAAGGTTTTAATCAATTTGGACAAATTTAAGCAGTGTACAAAGATAACCGGCGGATGATATTTCCAAGTTTTATACAATGGGCTGTTGTTAACTATCAAAAAGAGAACACACACTTGCAAGATAGATAATCCAAAAATTATTTTGGCTGAATTATGCCCCATGTTCAACGTATATTTGTTCACTTAGATTTTCATTTTATAATAATAATCTAGCATTGCCCTGAAAAAGTCGAGTATGTGGATGTCGAACGGTTCTTGTTTAAATATCATCTTGATTACCATCAAACAAATTCAACCAATACAGCCACCTCTGACTTACCTTTGCACTTTCACATACTCAGTGTAGTTGTACCTTAACAAATAGTTAGTTGTACATAACTCTTGATGTATTTATCCATATATACTGGTGTGTTTGAGGTATGTTACTCAAAAGTCAAGGTCACATGTAGACTACTGCATAATGAAAATTAGTTTGGATATGAAACACTCTTATTGTATGGCATAAAACTGCTATTTTCACCCCACATTGGCGGAACAAGGCAAGACGAGAATTGCCTTATGACAACCCCTGCATCCATGGTAACACGAGAAAATGACACCTGACAGCCCTCTGACACGACTGCAAGACACAATGATATTAAATTTGACAGTCGTAATGAGTCAGTTTCTCTCGTTTATCTTTAGTTTTTACAGAACCGTCTCAAGGCGCACCTTGTGTTGCCTTGTTCATACCGTATGCCCCAACAATTTATAACTATTTGACAGCATAAGGGCGATTGCCACACATGGGCAGAACAGAAGCATTCCAACCTTTCATATGAAATTTAGAAGTGTTACGCTAACAGTACAGTTCCAGAAAGTATATTTCCAGACACTCTACCCTTCGTGTAACACTTCTTCCCCCTTGACGATATTGATTCCATATACACCGTAACCTGGTTTGTGTTTCTTTTTTTAATTTCAGGGTGTTTATAACAAATAAAGCTAGCATTTTGACCACATATTTAAATGATATTTTAAAGCGAAACTGACAAAATCTGTAATGTTTTATTGACACACAATCATACTTGGCAATGAAAGCCCATACAAAGCCAACAGCTTGTTTAAAACTAGTACTTGCTCTGCTTTCAGACACAACTATATCTATTAATTGACATATTGTCAACCAATGCACAAGTTAGCCAGCTTGTAAGGAAGTATCATTAAGTTCATTTTTGTTTCATTTCCGTGTTAAACGAGGCGTTCAATGTACATGGTTATTGCAGCAAAAAGTTCTGTTCCTTCTTTTCTAGGTGGGTATTGAAGATTCAAATCTCCGACAGCTGCTCTTGCAATTGTCAGGAACTCTTTTGATACACCAAGTTCTGGAGGGCGTTGAGAATACTCCCGTTCCACATCATTTAATTCCCTATTGTCAACCAGTGATATTTACAATCTCTTGCACCATATACTTCTGGCTGAAAGAACAACACCTCAGGTTTTCCTGCAGGACATGCAATTCGGTTATTTCGACGAACACTATTCCAAATATTATAAACTTCATTCAGGTCTTTACTAATGACAGGAAGAAAACAGTATCTAATGCATTCTAAGTGCACACTATCAGATGTGTCCAGTAATCCGAAATCACTCATATCTTTAAAATGGTTCATCCAGACATTTCCACACATTTCTCTAAGACTTCGCCAAAACCTCTCAATTCTGACTTTTCTGTTAGATGAAACATAGACGAAGCTTAGGATCCCCTCGTACTGATCTGCGTCTGTCCATCTTAATGCCAATTGCACATCACGGACAATAGCATTTTCTGTACCGCTGTCACCGTAAACCCGAACTGGAATGCCATTAATTTCCCTAATGTAGTCTATATAAAAGCTAGATATGTACATCGGCTTTTTGTCAGAATCACAACATTTCAGCCACAACACTCTACGGGAAAATCCATCCACAGCTCCATGGATTGACAAACCGTATGGCTTCAATTTGTTCCAGCCATCTAAATGGATTGCAATATTGGGATCATTGTTTATTGTTCCCGCCTGCCTCAATGCAACACCGTGTGCATCAATGAGTCCTAAAATTAGACAAACCATTCAAATGTAGCTGCAAGTCCATGATTAATCAGGCGTCTTTGACGCATTTGCCGGTAACCAGCATTTTCACCGAAAGCTGATAACTCAAGCAATATTCCTTGAATTATTTCTTCGAGACTGTGCTGACTTTGGCCTCTAGTCAGGCGGTAACGTCTCAAGACTCGGAAAATGAATCGTTCGCTTGTTATTTTTCCATGTTGTATGGCCAGAACTCCAAAATTTTCACGTATAATATAACCTCTCTGACGATATGAAACAATAAGCTGTGATGATGACATACCCTGAAGATCGGCGTCCTGAATATCGTATGCGGGCATGATCTGGAATTACCGTAAAGAAAATAAGAGATCTATTGTTCAAATAAAATATCCAAAGGTCTAACAAGTGGCTTTCCAAAGGCGGACATTGGTACTGTACCGTTTTCGACCTTTGAACTCTAAATGTGACATTGACACTGTATAGACTGTTGCATTAATGAATACAGAAAAATCGCACAACCATTTCTCACCCAGTAATTTCCATTTTTGTGTCTGAAAATAAATATGTATAAACAGCTACATGTATTTTCGTCATCAAAGATGCATTTACATTAAAAAAAAAACAATAAAAGGAAACTTACTACTTGCTATAGTATGCACGTACACTCCAGTTATTGGTCTGTAGGATAAAGACAATGTTCACCGATTGAAAGCAACTATTTTTTATATAACTGGCATCTTTCGCGAATTTATATTCATAATTTCATGAAGTTATCTGATTTCGAGAAAAGTTATTTGTTTTCGCGAAATCTTCCATTATTTTCATGAAAATGTTATCTGTATGTGTTGGCAGGTTAGAGCACTAACATGCATAAATTCGTGTTAACATAATATATTTATTTCCGTGAAAATGTATCTGTTTTCGCGAAAAGAATTTCTTTTACCACCCTCTCACAAGTGTATGAAATCAATGCGCTTAAGGCACTTAAGTTGTTCGCTTTTGCATAATTTAGGACGCAAATCATTTTTCAAAATTAATCGCAAGTTTAAAATGAACACAAGCCATTCAAATTTATAAAGAGTGTGTCTTAACAGATCTTTTTATTTGCGGTTGCTAACAACGCAATAGTAGAAGGTAAAGTTTGTTTATATTCACAGTTCTCAATTTATAAAACGTTGAACATGAGTTCACCAATTACTCCAGGTATACTATAGATAACAACAAAAATGCTTTACAATCGCTAAACCGAATATAAAAAACAACTAAATATAACAAGAAATATCTTTCAAAAATGAAGACGGTGTAAATGCTGACTTTGAAATAACGTTTGCAATTTTCGTTTCTAAATAATTAAATTGAAAACAAAAATTTAACTATTGTGTTTTGTCACTTGTCAGTCGCATATTCACCGCATGAAATGTGTGTTATCATTGTCAAACCACACATTAGTGTAAGTAGATAAAAGTTATACTACGGGAGTGCACATTATAAGTGTCCTCACATGCCTTATTATGAGTGTATTTCTCCACCATCGAAATATATCGTTTGTTAATAATTGATTTACACACAGTTTTCTTTTGGCACATTTAAATCACACTTTCATAACCGCGTAATGTGAAAATGGGTATTATGCGTTTCGGTCAGCGTATCTTAAGCCCAACCTGTGCATTTGCGCAGTCCGGTCAGAGGCGATGCTGTTCGCTATAAAATCACTCAATGTGTTATTGTCTCATTATGTATCTCCTGACCAGACTGAGAGATGCGCAGGCTGAGTGGGCTATATATATGATGGGCACATATGGAAAAGACCCATTTTCGCATGACGATGGTCATTAAAAATCTCATTGCGAATTGTAAATGGCACATTTTTGCACAATGCTTTTCGATACAAAGTGGAATTTAAAATATCAAACTTGTAAATAAGGGCTACTCTATCCAGGCGTTCAGGAACGATTTCCAGATGTGCTGACCGAGTACGGTTACCATTTGTGGTTGGATAATTAAACGATTTTCCTCTTATTGTGAAACTATACTATTTCGGTAATGTTTGTTTTCTCATCTTGTAAGCAAAAAAGTGTTTATCGATAGTCAATTATATATTTCCCGGACGATTTAGTTAACGAGTGCTGATCCTAAAATTCTGCGAGATGGATTTTAACGCGTTATTGTAACTGGGCCACAATTTGTGCCGTTTGAACATACAGAGAGTAGTCCGGAAATCCTTACACTGAACAGTGTAACATCCTTTGCGCTGAGCACAGACACAGTGATGTTGCCAACGTTCAGAGGTTTTATCTCGAATCAGCGTATGAAACACGGCCGTTAAACACGCGCGCCACCTCTTTTTTGAGATGCATTAATAAATGAGCCAATGCAACTTCCGAGGTGGCGCTCGGGCCCGGATGTTTTGAAATGTAACGGATAAGTTAACAGGGTGATTAGGTTTAATATGATTTTCAAGACATTTCGCAGAATTTTAACAAATCGGCCAATGTAGTGCGATTCAGCGATTATAAATTCATCTAAAAATGTACAGAAACATTCAATCACAACCCATTTGGAAACGTGCGGACAATTATAAGTTGTGGCATGGTAGAATTCGTAAATGCAAATCGATGTCTTTTGCCTGTGTGACGAGCAAATTCCCTGCCAATTAAATCGCCCATTACATAAAACGATTGCTTTGAACCTGTACAAGTTAGTGCGTGCACAAAAACGTCGGCTTCTAGCCGATCTAATAGACAAATTTATATTTTTCAAAAAGAGATGGAGCCAATGCCAAGGAGGTGGCGCTCAGATTAGGAGGTGGCGCCAATGCACATTTATAGCTAATTTGAAGTGAAATATTTTATGCTATGGTTTCTCAAAGACCTATAGATTACAATTGTAATCTATAGGTCTTTGGGTTTCTATTACGCTTACAGAACTTACATTATTTACAGAGTAGGAGGTGGCGCCAATGCACATTTATAGCTATTTAACAGTGACACATTTTATGTTAGGGTTTCTATTATGTTTACAGGACTACTATTCAATTTTGTAAGTTGACTACTTCAGCACATTTGAGTCGCGTGCGTTTAAATTAGAAAAAATAGTTTTTTAATGATGTATTGATGGTTTTAAACGATCGTCTTTGTAAGATAACAACATTTAACATGATTTATACAAATATGTTAACGGAAAAAGACCGAGCTATCTTCATTTTTTGGAGTTAATAGTTGGGAAAAACAACATAACTGAGCCTAATTAAGATGTGTTGACCTTGGTCTTTTAGTAAATGAAGCATTTGGATTAACGGCCACAAATCATAGTTTCAAGAAGAAGTGTTATCTTATACTTATTTCGTGAACTTTCATACTGTAAACAAATATTGATGTCGATGAATTATTTTGATAATATTGAACATTAAGTTATTGGTTTGATTGAGTATTACAAATTGTTGGTATACACCGTACAATAAGTTTCATTTATGTTGGTGACTTCTTAATTGAGTTGATCACTTATATATTTAAAAAAACTACATTATATTTATTACATATTGAGTTTATGTTCTGTAAATATTTGGGCCTTCGTATGTACGTTGAAAAATAAATTTAATATAACAAATATCATTATCCATCAAATCTACGTCATGTGATAATGTCATTGCGATACGACTGTTAATTGATAACATCCTGCATTGGCGCCACCTCCTATCATTAGCGCCACCTCCTAAGCATTGGCTCCATCTCTTTTGGAAAACTGCAAAATTATCTACTACGTCGGCAAGAAGCCAATATTTTTGTGCATGCAGCATCTAATGTATGTTGTACGCAATCGTTTGATGCTGTTGGCTATTTAATTGGATGGATATTTTCTCGTCACGCATGAAAAACTCATCGAAATGCTTTTTAAACTCCACCATGCCACAGCTTATAAAGGTTCTCACGTTTTTAAATGGGTTGAGAATGCACGTGTCTGAACATTTTTAGACGACTCAATCTTCGCTGAATCGCACTACATTGCCCGATTTTAAAAATACTGCGAAATAATTATGTTGTACAAACATATTAAACCTAATCACCCTGTAAAGTTGTCCATGAAATTTCAAAACATCCGGGCCTGAGCGCCACCTCGGAAGTTGCATTGGCTCATTTATTAATGCATCGCAAAAAAGAGGTGGCGCGCGTGATTAACGGCCGTGATGAAATGTTCGAATATATTCATGCGTGTCTGCTAGCGTTATGAAAAGTCATTTAAGGTTAAAAGCTTGGTAAAACAGATACGCCGAAAAAGCGCATTCGTGCTCTATACCCATGTTAAGGTCAGAGTTGTTTATTTTTTATTTATTTTTATCAATCATCTTTTTATATGTTTTGAATTTGTATATGGTGTTAAAAATAAAAAAAGTTTTGTACAGGGAAATTCCATCTTGAAATTATATTCTTAGTGAGATATTCCAATGATATTCATTTAATATGATGGTGATTGCAAATTGTCTTTATATTCAGTTCTGATCACCATTTTCATCATTCTTTCTATGCTTTCATAACGTCAAAAAAGGCCGTGTTGCTGATATTTTGTCTAAGTTATCTGTTGAGAACAAAAGAACGTTTCCCAGACATATCAAATTTAACCCCGCTGTAGTAGCATGCACTATGAACGAAGTTACGCAACATCCCACTGTCGCGAGACGTATAACACAAACATTGTTTTTTTTCTATATACGCTCCGTTCTAAAATATTTAATTTAACACGACATTCACATTATGTATCCATTTGTGAATGGCTATAGTTGAAGAACTCAAACCTCTTTCATAAACTATGAAATGCGGCAGTTCTCGCGTGAATGCGGCAGATGCGGCAGTTATCAGGTTTATCGTAGTTAAGAGCGGACTGACTTGAAATTTTTGGTACTTCTGCGAGATAATTGTTTAAACAGTGGTTGGATAAAACGTTTGATAATATTTTTAATACCTCATTAAGGGACCTATTCACAGTTTGGTAAATTTGCATATTTGAAAAAATGAATGTAGATTTGCTTTTTTTGTTGTAGTTATTTGCGAGGAAAATATAATACTAAACATTTGCCATGCTCTAAAATATCCATTAATCCATCTTTTGACGATTTAAAAAATCTGAAAGTTTCAAACGCGAAACGATTGAATATTTTGGAGAGTTGTTTTGTTATCGTAATATTTTGTGACACTACCTGGATTTAAGGCTATCACGTTTAAACGGTCGCGTTTCGTGTTTTGCTCATAAACGTTTACCAAATCAATAAACGTTTAAACGATAGTCAATATCAATATAATAAATATTGGGGTGCAAATAACGTAGCCGACTAGCCGTAAGAAGTATAGCGACGACGAACTGCGAAATCCGGGTACTTGCGGTTAATCCGGGCTACCAAATTCGGCAGTAATTTATTTCTGATTGGTTAGAGGATGGCACAGACATGAACGGAAACTAACGGAAAATCTTCGCTAGTTTCCGAAAATTTTACAACATTGCAACGAAACAGTGCGTATGCCGCCATCTTGAAATATTTTAAGTGATTGATTAGCAAAGTAAAACACCGCGGTAGCATGTTGAAAAGCGATACTTTAACCAAATTATATATTGATTAAGTTTTTGCTAGTAAACTGGTTTTTATTTTCTGCGGTCAAACGATATGCACATTGTATTTCATGAGCAAAATACGTACATTTTTTTCGGAGTGTCGTTTTCGGATGCAGTATTTTTCATCGATTTTACATTATTTTCGACATTCATTTTTTTCAGAATGACGAATACACATGTGGTGATACGAATGGTCTGGTTTATAATATGTTATGGTTTTAATATGACGTATTGTGCGAATGGGATATGCCCTGAATATTACTTCCGGAAATAACTATTTTTAGTTTGGAAATGCAATGGTACTGATGCTTTTTAAACGGACATAGGGATACCGTTTAAACGGTAACGTTTCGTTTATTTCATTTCGTTTAAACTTTTAGAAAAATCTGTAAACGTGATACCCTTACCTGGATTGCGAATATAAAGTAAAAAATTCACAAAATGTGTATCAGCACGGATGGACGAGTGGTTTAACCGTTTGACTTGACTCAAAGTGTCATTGGTTCGCTCCCTGGTTTCGATAAAAAAAAACAATTTTATTTACATTTTAGTTCTTGCTTTATACTGAAACTTTTTAGTTCCGATGTTTACTTTTATCATTTTAAAGTTTCTTATAACAAATTTCAAAACGTTCCAATATCTGTGAACACGTCCCTTTGAATAATCAAATAAAATCTGTGTAATTATATATTATATATAGCCAATAATTCGCTCCTCGAAAATTAATTGTTTAGTATAAAAGAAACCCTTAAAGTGATACGTTTTCCTTTATTTGTACGTCAAATACAGTTGTGATCAATTTAGATTCACATTGTAAATCGAATAATTCCTGTCGTCAGTTGACAAAACGAAAGTACGGTTGATATTCAAAAGCATTATATTTCTCTTTCCGGGATATTTGTTCAATATGTTGATGTTGCATTAACGAATATACGTGTTAATGAAGTGAAAACACCAAAAATAAACAACGGTTGCAATAGACACCTATAAACTGTTAGATGCACATAATATCACTTAAATATTAGTTCATTTTTGTTGTTGCAGAATTTATGTTGTGCATTAATTTATGACATCAATCTTAACTTGTTATATCTAATTTTAATCTAAATTAGCATAAATTATATTATGTCACATGTTTTTCATTAAAATAAACGCTTGCATTTATTCGGCTACTGCCGTTTGCAGAATTTTGCTACTGACTTTTCCATTCCTAAACGTACTACTGACGTTTGCCAAATTTGTTTTCACTCTTTAAACGTTTATTTAATATCTGGTAGATATTTTTGTTTGTTTATGCATAGACATATGTAATATATGTTCATCCGGTATAGCATAGACAGTTCTGTGATCGTTAATTTTCGAGAACTCTGACTCTTTGTAATTTTACTACTGACGTTTGCTTCTGAAATGGAAATTTGCGCCGAAGTGTTCTCGAAAGCCAGAGCAACACACAAAACGCGTGATATACCGATCGAAAGCTATATGCATGCCATATTGCCTGCAGTAGGTCTTATGAAAGTCAGAGGATGATCAGCAAAGATATTGGAAAAAACCTACCTTGCGCGGCTGTTTGTAGTCATAAAATGACTACTGACGTTTACTTTTGTGGTCACGTGACAGTTTTTGTTCATTCACAGTGGAGTCTGTATTAAACAAAAGTGTCATTCTATACATAGATGGTGACGTCACTACGTTATTATCACCTCTATGCTAGGACGCATTACATTCCCCTGATTTGGGGATTTGTGCTTCCGCCAAAATAGTTCCGCGTAGGAATGAATATTTTTTATAATGAGAAAAACGGTGTTAAATATGTGTTTAAAATGGAATGTTGTTTAAAGAAATGTTATTTAATATGTTTAAATGCGATTTTGAATCTCTATTAAGACTGATAGCGATTTTCAGAAGCACGATTACTTGACTTACTTTCGCTTTTACTTTTCACTTGTAAAAGAAGTGCTACCCTATGGAAGCATATTTGGGCCACTACTTACCAGATGTAATAACGTGAAAATAATGGCGGATTTCGCGAAAAAAAAAATGTTTTTCTCGATAACAGATAAATGTTCACGAAAAGAAAATAAATTATGTTAACACGAATTTTTCCCTGTTAATGCTCTAAACTGCCACCACATAAAGATAAATTAAAGTTTTCTCGAAAATAAATCACTTTTCTCGAAAACAGATAACTTTTCATGAAACCTGCTTTTCGTGAAAACTTTTCACGAAACCTTAAAAAATTCGCGAAAATTTCCAGATCTAAAAATAGATGCACTTCAGAGCCTTTAACGTGAATACCTAACGTGGTGTTCTACGCGTGGTCTGTTAGTATGTTTTAATTAACTTATACAAAGTAGATCTATTAATTGTATAATAGAGTGATATTAATCGTTATTAAAAATGTTTTTATAAATATAATTTGGGAAGGCACGTATTCATAAAAATCAATGTTTTCAGTGGTAAACTTATATTTTTTATTACAGCTGTCCCAGAGCTTTTTTTTACTTTTTGCTGTGTCTGAGGCACTTTATAAAACCTCGTAAGACCTTTATTATTTAACATGAAGTGTTAAAAGTGTTGGTATGGTCTTTTGTGAGTGTTTTTGTTTTTTTCTTTTCAGAGTATTACCTATCCTAGAATTCCAACATGCCAGATTTGCAGAGATAGATATTGCGATACCTTTTTAGACTGTGAGCACATACTGTGCTACGTTTGCAGCTGCGAAGAAAGGGGTTCGATATGCCCCATTTGCAGGTGTCAGTTCAACATGTCAAAAAAACTGTTTTACTTAATGAAACTATATTTCTTGGACTGATTTATGGCGAGGGAGTAGTTGGGTACGATTGATTAACCAATGAAAACCCAGATGGGTTTTTTATACAACCGTAACCAAGCTCATACTATGTACTATGTAGTTTTAATCAATATTTAATGAAAAGTATTAAGAAATACCCAAGGAGGGTGACACTCATGATAGTATGATGTTTTTTCATTATTTTGGAAATTAGGTTTTACACACTTGAGCACAAAGTATTTCTTCTTTTGATTTCCTTGCTGTCCTGTTGGTAAATAGTTTTACATAGACTTATTTAGCGCCACCTTGGCCTTGTTTATTTTACTTGAGGGTTTTAAACTTGAGATGCCAGCATATATGTTCATGTATACTTGTGTACTGTTGGATTGTGTTTTATAATTGCTATGTTTTTACAACTCTTATAGAGCACTTATTAAACCAGGGTATCTTAAGTGTGGATATTAATTTGTTCAAATTTGGATATGGATTTCAAATTTCTAAAGTTCAGATTGACATTACATTGGTAAATATTTGGATATTTTTATATATAACATAGTTTGTTGAAATTTTTCCAGATTTCATTTCTTACACAATGAAAGTGTATATTTTAGCAACAGTGTCAAATGAACAAATTTATGACAATGGAAGTCATTTTTGATAAGGCTAAAAATAATGAATATTGTAAAATTAACTATAAAATACATTTTCAATTCACCCCAGACATTGCTTGATAGCTGGTTGAAATATTCCTGCTAATGAAAAGGAAACTGTGTCCCTTTATGTAAAACGGTAATTTTTTTAGAATTTTATTCTTGAGAACAAAGTTAAATCAAAGTTTTCTGATAAAAAATGTATACTTTTAGTAACATTTAATAAAATGTTAATGTATACTTTTAGTAACATTTTAATAAAAAAAAAGCAAATACCAATGAACATAAATGTTATACATTGTCATCTTTGAGATTATTATTAAATAAAGCTTACTCAGTTTAAAAGGCCTGTCTATGAAGAGTTTAAAATAGTTCTGTATTACACAAATTTTCAAGTTTTTTTCGCATTTTATATCCTTCAGTTTAAGTTGTTATCCCCCCCCCCCCTGATAGGTCGGAGGGGGATATTGGAATCGCGATCGTCCGTCCCTCTGTGTGTCCGTCCCGTTTTGGTCCGGATCATAACTTTGCCATTTATCACTAATCAAATTTCACTCATCCTGCAACAAAGGCTTCCTACTATTAGACGATGTGTCTCGCCGTAAATTAAGATTGCTACCCCCAAGATCAATGTCAAACTTATAGGTCAAATGTCCATATATGACAATATGATAGTGTTTCGCGTCCAGAGCATTACTTCCTCATTTATCAAGCAAATTTCTTTTAACTTGGCAAAAGTGATCCCCATCATAAGACGATATGTCGCGCTTTACAAACCAGGGTCCCTACCTCCAAGGTCAAGGTCACTCTTATAGGTCAAATATCTATTTATGACAATATGATACAGTTTTTGGTGTCCGAAGCATAACTTTGTCATTTATCAAGCAAATTGTAATTAACTTGGCTCAAATGTTCCCCATTATTTGATGATGAGTGGCACATAACAACCATGTCCCATTCTTCAAGGTCAAGATCACACTAATAGGTCAAATGTCAATATATGACTATATGATATAATGTTTTGTGTCCGAAACATAACATCTTCATTTATCAAGCAAATTTCATTTAACTTGACACAAATGTTCCCCATCATTTGCCTATTTGTCGCGCTTAACACCCAGGTTCCTACCTCCAATTTCAAGGTCACACTTATATGTCAACTGTCCATATATGACAATATGATATAGTGTTTCGTGTCCGGGGCATAACTTCGTCATTTATCAAGCGAATTTCATTTAGCTTGGCACAAATGTCCCCCATAATTAAACGATGTGTCACGCTCAACACCCAGGTCATAACCTCCAAGACCAAGGTCACACTTATAGGTCAAATGTCTATATATGACAATATGATACAATTTTTTTGTGTCCAAAGCATAACTTCGTCATTTATTAAGCGAATTTTAATTAACGTGGCACATATGTTACCCATCATTTGACGATGAGTAACGCTTAACACCTAGGTCCGTACCTCCAAGGTCAAGGTCACACTTATAGGTCAAATGTCTATATATGAAAATATGATACAAGCTTTTGTGTCCTGAGCCTAACTTCGTCATTTATCAAGCAAATTTCATTTAACTTGGCACAAATGTTTCCCATCATTAGATTATATGTTGCTTTTAACACCCAGGTCCTTACCTCCAAGATCAAGGTCACTCTTATAGGTAAAATGTCCATATATGATTATATGGTACAATGTTTCGTGTCCGGAGCATAACTTTGTCATTTATTAAGCGCATTTCATTTAACTTGGTACTAATGTTCCCCATCATTAGACGATGTGTCGCGTTAAACACCCAGGTACCTACCTAACATGTCAAGGTCACACTTATAGGTCAAATCCCCATATATGATACAGTTTCATGTCTCATTCGTGTCTGGAGAATAACTTCGTCATCTTTCAAGTGAATTTCATTTAACTCGGCACAAAGGTTCATCATCATTGTCCAATGTGTCATGCTTAACAGCCATGTCCCTACCCACAAGGTCAAGGTCACACTAAGATTTATAGGTTAAATCACTATTTATGGTACAATGTTTCATGTCCTTCCTGCGTCCGTAGCACAATTTCGTCCGCGAAGTTCTTGTTTTTTTGTTGTTTTTTTTCTTCTTATTTTCTTACCTTTTTGATAACATTGATTTCACATTGATTGCTTTGCTGTGATATGACAAAAAGTCTGTCTTATTTTATATAAATAATTTCTAAAATAAACAGTGTCATTATTAATTTTATATGCCCTTGCTTGACTGAATCATGTTAATGTGTTTTAGCCCTACTTTTCGACGCATGTTGAATAATTGTTGTCAGACCATTGTAGTTGAGGACATCAGTCTTGTTTAAGTGTGTGACTGGTGTCCATTTTTCAACAACTATCAAAGGTTTTCATCTCTAACTTTGAACACTTGCAGCCAGTTGTGTAAACTTTGATAAAAGTTATCATTGGTTATCTTTTTCAATATCTCTGGTGTTTGGATAATTTAATTTGGATTCCAATTGTATAAAAAGATTCACGAGACCATCACATGCTTTGGATATTGTTTTGTTGTTGTTAAAGTTAACCAAGGTCTTAAACAATTTGGACAAATTTAAGCAGTGGGCAAAGCTAACCGGCGGATAATATATCCAAGTTTTATACAATGGGCTGTTGTTAACTATCAAAAGGAGAACACCAACTTGCAAGACAGATAATCTAAAAAATATTTTGGCAGAATTATACTCCATGTTCAACGTATATTTGATCACTTAGATTTTCATTATAATAATAATCTAGCACTGTCCTGAGAAAAGTCGAGTGTGTGGATGTCGAACGGTTCTTGTTTAAATATCATCTTGATTACCATCAAACAAATTCAACTAATACAGCCACCTATGACTTACCTTTGCACTTTCACATACTCTGTGTAGTTGTACCTTAACAAATAGTTAGTTTTACATAACTATTGATGTATTTATCCATGTTTACTGGTGTGTTTGAAGTATGTTACTCAAAGGTCAAGGTCACATGTAGACTACTGCATAATGAAAATTAGTTTGGATATGAAACACTCTTATTGTATGGCATAAAACTGCTATTCTCACCCCACATTGGCGGAACAATGCAAGACGAGAAGTGCCTTATGACAACCCCTGCATTCAATGCAACACGAGTAAATGACAACTGACAGCCCTCTGACACGACGGCAAGAAACAATGATATCAAATTTGACAGTTGTAATGAGTCAGTTTCTCTCGTTTATCTTTAGTCTTTACAGAACCGTCTCAAGGCTCACCTTGTGTTGCACTGTTCATATCGTATGCCCAAAAAATTTATAACTATTTGACAGTATAAGG
Source organism: Dreissena polymorpha (assembly GCF_020536995.1). Lineage (NCBI taxonomy): Eukaryota > Metazoa > Mollusca > Bivalvia > Myida > Dreissenidae > Dreissena > Dreissena polymorpha. The sequence continues at coordinate 95,551,331 of NC_068355.1, read as the reverse complement.
GCGATTACCACACATGGGCAGAACAGAAACATTACACCGTTCATATGACCTTTGAAAGTGTTACGCAAACAGTGCAGTGATCCAAAAATTATATTTCCAGACACTCTACCCTTCGTGTAACAGTACTTCCCCCGTGACGGTATTGATTCCATATACACCGTAACCTGGTTTGTGATTTATTTTTATTTCAGGGTGTTCATAACAAATAAAGTTAGCATTTTGGCCACATATTTAAATGATATTTTAAAGCGAAACGGACATAATATGTATTGTTTTATTGACACACAATCATACATGGCAATGGCAGTGCATACAAAGCCAACAGCTTGTTTAAAACTAGTACTTGCTCTGCTTTCAGACACAACTATATCTATTAATTGACATTTTGTCAACCAATGCACAAGTTAGCCAGCTTGTAAGGAAGTATCATTAAGTTCATTTTTGTTTCATTTCCGTGTTAAACGAGGCGTTCAATGTACATGATTATTGCAGCAAAAAGCTCTGTTCCTTCTTCTTTGTTTCTAGGTGGGTATTGAAGCTTCAAATCTCCGACAGCTGCTCTTGCAATTGTCAGGAACTCTTGTGATACACCAAGTTCTGGAGGGCGTTGAGAATACTCCCGTTCCACATCATTTAATTCCCTTTGGTCAACCAGTGATACTTTACAATCTCTTGCGCCATGTACTTCTGGCTGAAAGAACAACACCTCAGGTTTTCCTGCAGGACATGAAACTCGGTTATTTCGACGAACACAATGAGTATTCCAAATATTGCAAACTTCATTCAGGTCTTTACTAATGACAAGAAGAAAACAATATCTAATGCATTCTAAGTGCACACTATCAGATGTGTCCAGTAATCCGAAATCACTCATATCTTTAAAATGGTTCATCCAGACATTTCCACACATTTCTCTAATACTTCGCCAAAACCTCTCAATTCAGACATTTCTGTTAGATGAAACATAGACGAAGCTTTGGATCCCCTGGTACTGATCTGCGTCTGTCCATCGTAATGCCATTTGCACATCACGGACAATAGAATTTTCTATACCGCGTCACCGTAAACCCGAACTGGAATGCCATTAATTTCCCTAATGTAATCTAAATAAAAGCTAGATATGTACATCGGCTTTGTGTTAGAATCACAACATTTCAGCCACAACACTCTACGGGAAAATCCATTCATAGCTCCATGGATTGACAGACCGTATGGCTTCAATTTGTCCCAGAATTCTAGATGGATTGCAAAATTGGGACCATTGTTTATATAAATTCTCCGCCTTAACCTTTCCGCCTGCCTCAATGCAGCACATTGTGAATCAATGAGTCCTAAAATTAGACGAACCATCTCAAATGTAGCTGCAAGTCCATGATTAATCAGGAGTCTTTGACGCTTTTGCCGGTAACCAGCATTTTCACCGGAAGCTGATTACTCAAGCAATATTTCTTGAATAATTTCTTCGAGACTGTGCTGACTTTGGCCTCTAGTCAGGCGGTAACGTCTCAGGACTCGGAAAATTGATCGTTCGCTTGTTATTTTTCCATGTCGTATGGCCATAACTCCAAGAATTTCACGTATAGAATAACCTCTCTGACGATACAAAACAATAAGCTGTGATGATGACATACCCCGAAGATCGGCGTCATGAATATTGTATGCGGGCATGATCTGGAATTACCATAAAGAAAATTAGAGATCTATTATTCAAATAAAAAATCCAAAGGTCTAACAGGTGGCTTTCCAAAGGGGGAAATTGGTACTGTACCGTTTTCGACCTTTGAACTCTAAATGTGACATTGACACTGTATAGACTGTTGCATTAATGAATACAGAAAAATCACACATCCATTTCTCACCCAGTAATTTCCATTTTTGTGTCTAAAAATAAATATGTAAAAACAGCTTCATGTATTTTTGTCAACAAAGATGCATTTACATTAAAAATAAAACAATAAAAGGAAACTTACTACTTGCTATAGTATGCACGTACACTCCAGTTCTTGGTCTGTAGGATAAAGACAATGTTCACCGATTGAAGAGCATCTATTTTTATATAACTGGCATCTTTCGCGAATTTATATTCATAATTTCATGAAGTTATCTGATTTCGAGAAAAGTTAGTTGTTTTTTCGAAATCTTCCATTATTTTCATGAACATTTTATCTGTATGTGTTGGCAGTTTAGAGCACTAACATGCATAAATTCGTGTTAACATAATATATTTATTTACGTGAAAATGTATCTGTTTTCGCGAAAAGAATTTCTTTTTCGCGAAATCCTCCATTATTTTCATGTTATTTTAAGTTGTTAAGTGGTGGCACAAATATGCTTCCATACTACCCACAATTCCTTGCGCGTTAGTACACAGGTCAGTAAGAACGGTGTGTACACAATGCAAAAGTGTGACTTGAGTCCGAACAATCTCCACGCAGAGTTGTCGTTCCTTGCACTCACAGTTCGATTCACAATTATTATGAAATAACACTCTGGATCAGCAGACGATTTATTTCATAAATGGGTTAATGAACAACCCAGACATTTGTAGTGATTTATGGTCACTATTTGATTAACGTTCTATACATAACCTGTCATAAAGGGTATTTTTTAGCCAGTACTACAATCGGCAATATAGTCTGTATTGCATACATATTCCAACGTCTATTATCGATTCGCTTCCTCAAACTGCACAAATATTTAATGTTTACATCGCGAAACGTAATGCATCCAGTTTCACTTTCGGTTTGGTTGGTTTTGTAAACACCGTAATTTCATCTTAAAAATTGGATGATAGGGTGATTAAATAATAATGGAAAAGTAAATCACTTGGATAATAGGTCAAAATGCAACACAAATGAACGTTAATAGTGCTCTTAATATCAAAGTTTCGGTAAAAAGTTTGGCGCTAGTTCAACGCGCATTGTATACAGCCTCATAACAATAGACTGACAACCTTTTGGGTAGTAAAGTAGTAATACAAGGCAATATGGCGACCGTTAGCCACGAGGCCTATCTTACGGAGGAATCCGAGATAGCCGATGTATCACGATTGATGAAATAAATCGTCTGCTGATCCAGAGTGTTCGATTCAGCTATGCTGGTTCCCGTAAAATCTCTGCGCGAAGGTTGGAGTCCGAATAAACGCGCAAACATCAAAATATCCAAAGATTAGCTTATAAAAACGCTTAATAACGTGAAATAAATATCAGGCTCCTTTGTATCAGGCCGAAACCAGCCTAAAGGTATGATGTAAATATATTCAAAACTGCAAACTTACATACGTAGATATAAATAATAACACATCAAGTCATATTATTGTATGAGTCGTCAAATAGCATTTTCGGTAGCTAACATTAGTTTTTTAAATATTTAAAAATACGTGGTATATTATGTCGCAGTTTTCTTTCCGCAAATTCAAATAACACATTAATATCACATTGCGTTTTGTAAATTAAAAAAATAAATAGCGATTCATTTGGATGGAGTACTGGAATGCTGGATTATGCAAACCCCAATAATTTCATATGTCTGCATTTCAATGTATAACTATATAGTACGGTGGCACTAAGATGACATCTGCTGTCCAAAAAAGACATGAAAACAGAAATTGTGCATTCCGCTCCAATAACAAATAAAAAGACGGCAAAAACAGAAATTGTGTTTTCCGCTCCAAAAAAAAGACAGGAAAACAGAAATTGTGTTTTCCGCTCCAAAAAAAGGACAGGAAAACAGAAATTGTGTTTTCCGCTCGAAAAAAAAGACTGGAAAACAGAAATTGTGTTTTCCTGTCTTTTTTTTGGAGCGAAAAACACAATCGCTATATTGTGCGCACAAGATAATCACAGACGCGGATTATATGGAGGAAACAAGATACTATCTTGTTCCCTGAAATTAATCAGCCAATCTACTACTACTACTACTACTACTGCTACTACTACTACTACTACTACTACTACTACTACTACTGCTGCTGCTGCTGCTGCTGCTGCTGTTGCTACTACTACTACTACTACTACTACTACTACTACTACTACTACTACTACTACTACTACTACTACTACTACTACTACTACTACTACTACTACTACTTCTACTACTACTACTACTACTACTACTACTACTACTACTACTACTTCTACTACTACCACTACTACGACTACCACTTCTACGACGACCGACGAAAGCCGACGACGGCCGACGACCGACTGACGGACGGACGACCGACGGACGGACGACCGACCGACGACTAACCTACCGAAGACCGACCGACGACGAGCGACGGACGATGACTACGACTACGACGACGACGACTACTACTAATACTACTTCTACTACTACTACTAGCAACAGCAGCAGTAGCAGTAGCAGTAGTAGTAGTAGGAGGAGGAGGAGAGAAGGAGCAGTAACAGCAGTAGCAGTAGCGATAGTAGTAGTAGTAGTAGTAGTAGTAGTAGTAGTAGTAGTAGTAGTAGTAGTAGTAGTAGTAGTTGTTGTTGTTGTTGTTTTGTTTTTTTTTGGAGCGTAAAACACAATTTCTGTTTTCCCGTCTTTTTTATTTGTTATTGGAGCTGAAAACACAATTTCTGTTTTCCTGTCTTTTCTTTGGAGCGGAAAACACAATTTCTGTTTTCCTCTTTTTTTCGGACATCAGATGTCACGTTAGTGCCACCGTAATATAGCGTGAGTTTTCGTAATTATATCAGGGTAAAACATATGGGAATAGCAATAACTACATGCTATGAAAATATTGACGCACAATATGCAATTGGGAAATAATCGTGAAATTTTGGAACACAGCCTTCAAGTTTGAACGAATTGGCCGATTAAAAGGGACAATCACACACACTTATTATTAGAAGCATGGATTGTACACGCGTTTTATTTCTGTATTGAAATACGATAGTTTCATGCTCAACATTCGGTTAGTATGGTTTCGAAACGAAATAAAGTATCCCTATAATTTCGAAATGAGCCAATAAAATAGTAGAGCATCTACTTGCGGAAAAAATGTCTCCAAAAGTGTATTGGCTGTTAGAAAGATTGAAAAGGTGAAAAACTGGATAAAACAGCTATCTCGAAACGCCGTATAAAGAAACAGGCTGATTATATTTGGTTAGAACTCGGGTTCTTTGCGACTATTGTGCAATACACACTGGAAGGGAAATTTACCGGTAACGGACGTGATCCGCCGCAATTGTGAGTGTTGCATGTGTTTATTTATCTTCACTGGTAGAGATTTGTGTGCGTCATTTCTTCAAGTCCCTCCTTTATAAGGTCACATGGTCTAAAAACCGCCCCTGGACTGAAACTTACGTGATGACATCTACGCGTAACCGAGAAACACTCCTCAAAAACAGTTATGTATGGTTGTAAATTGTGAAACCTGGGTATAACTGACAACATAAATACTTAACATGTTTGCCACACAGGGCATTTCTGCCTAAGTTTCCGTAAGAGAAACATCGACACGTATAGTGTCTGACATTCCATTTTAAATACCAACACATACAACGGTTAGTTTTTCCAGGATGTATAATGGATACGCTAGTGGCTTTGATAGCATTCAATACGCCACTTCAAAAATTGGAAACATCAAGAGATTCACCGAAAATTCCGGTATGGGCAGCGATGATATATACAGCCAGATTTCGTCCAAACTTTGCTCGGCGTTGTCCAGTCTGCAAGGATCATTCTCCTCGATTTCCGATCGCATTTCCAGCTATTTGCCGTTGGCAGCGGATTGTCATGACGATGTTCACAGCCAGTTCGGTGCAGATTCAAGATCCTCATTATCATCGTACATACGGCAAGCAAAAACGTCGATCACTTCGGCGCTAAACCGTCCGATGTTCACAGATACGGAGGTCATTCCGAACAATCTCGATTATTATCAAAGACCCAGAAGTCGCACGTCTGAAATAATAAGGAATTGTCGTTCTGATACATTCAAGCAATATGCACGGGATAGGCAAGAGGCCGCGGACAGAGGCTACCCATTATCTGCGTCTCTTGTATACATGAATCGAAGGCGCCGAAAAAACGACACTGAAGTATTGTCGAATGGTCTGTCAATGTATCATCAACTGCATGAAAGGCTGAGAGCGTATAGGAATTCGTTAAGACAATGCGTGACTAGCAGGGAAGAGGTCCCATCGGTAACCTCAGCTGTTAAAACAAGCAACGTCGGCGATTCCCCCTCGGACTTGGCGGACATACAGCTACCACAAACGTCGCCGAAAAACACAACTGAGTGCAAGATGCCACTACAGTCACCAAAGCGTAAAGAACCGAAAGCAATTCTTGGTGATGATATACTGGAAATCTCGAAATACTTGAAGCATGCAGACTCAGAAACGAAAGCAGCTGCTGAGGAAAAGGAAATGTCTGCGCTACTTCAAGCAACCGTTCATGCTTTAGAGATGCATTTTGAGCATCTCGTGGAATATAAGAAATTGGAAATGCATGTAGAGTCTCTAAAAGTGCCGCTGAAATTTTCCAACTCGCCAACTACTTACATATTGAAAATCGAAGCTATTTCACACGGTAATAAACCAGAAACGTTTTAATTTGAATCGAAAGGATGCGATCTTGCTGTGTTTGACCAGACTGTATATCTTAAAAATATACACAATCATAATATTGCAAGTCTTCAAGTCAATGTGAAGGTCACTATGAAAACAAAGCGGTGGCAGTTTCTAAGGAAGAAAAGTCTAGTTGGAAAGGCCTGTATCAAATTTGACAATAAGCGCGTGTCTTCAAGAATACACGTGACGGAGATGGTTTCGTGTTAAAATAACTGAACTAATGTTTTAAAGCATTTAGTGTCTTTATATGTTGTAAGTTTGTTTTTCCGTGAATTGACTATGTAAATACCTTCTGTAAATATGTGTATATGTTTTATGTGCATATACATTTCAATTGTTGATGAATGTTCTTTTGGTTTTTTGTTTCTAATGAACAAAGATTTTCAATGTGTTGAATTTTCACACTATTGTTCGTACATAAGATACATTGAATTTGCCTTTGATGTTTTTAATACATTTTTGTTAAAGGGGACTTTTCATAGATTTTGGCATGTTTTGAAGTTTGTCATTAAATGCTTTATATTGATAAATGTTAACAATGGATCTAAAATTCTCCAGTAAAAAATCAAGAATAAAATTTAAAAAAGAAAAAAGGTAACCCTCAGCAGGGCTCAAACCACTGACCCCTGGAGTCCTGGAGTCCTGGAGTACAAATTTACCCATTAGACTTCTCTGCCATCCTTCCTTGTACAATGTCGGATGCATTTTATACTTTATACAGCCAATCCTCGTAGTTTCACAAAATACAACGACAACAACAGAACTCTCCAAATTATTTATTCGTTTCGCGTTGCCACGCTTTATAATTTTCAGGTTTTTAAATCGTCAAAAGATGCATATAATGGCTATTTTAGAGGATGATAAATGTTCAGTATTACTGTTTCCTAAAAATATCATAACTAAAACGAAAATTTGCGAATCTGAAACAACTTTTTTCAATTTTGTCAATTTACCCAAACGTGAAAAGGCCCGTTTAATACCTGCTGCAGAAATGCTTCAAAATATACAATACAATATCATGAGACAATCTCAGTTTAAAAATATTTAACCAAATAAAATAATCGCCAACATAAAGATAATTATAACAAATAAACACGGCAATGTAAATATGTTTACCCGATTTCCATGTGAGATTCAAATCTGAAAGTAATTGATTTTCGTATTTCATATTCAAATGCCATCGTTATCAAACAAATCATGTAACAAAACACATCATGGGAATATTTTATTGTTGTTAATATTGTATGTATATATTTTATGTATGTCTGGCTAGTTTAATAAAATGTTCTTTGTGTACTTTGCGATTCTTCAACTTTTTATTGAAAATGTATCTTAAATTAAATACAAATAACTACTGAAAAAAAAGAAGTAAGTATTATCAAATTTTTAATAGAGCGCAAAATACATGCAAGAAATACTGATTGCGCAATCAAATCAACTCACTCTCTCTCGCAAATGTATCTCGAGAACAATTAATTAGCATACACCGATTTAGAGGTGGGATTAATTTTAAACCATCAATGCTATAAGCAAAGGGAAGCAACACAAGTTACACAAATATAAGTCTATGTATTATTCATCACAATGCGCTTTCCTAAATACAAAGTTCATTATAATATGTGTTGCGGCGGCGTAATTATTGATGTCACGGCAGCCACACTTCGTTTTTGCGTATCTTATACAACTCTATATATTGAGACCTTGGCATGTAATGAAGTTTGTCATTAAAGAGGCCTTTTCACAGATTTTGGCATGTTTTGAAGTTTGTCATTAAATGCTTTATATTGATAAATGTAAACATTTGATACAAAAAGCTCCAGTAAAAAATCAAGAATAAAATTTAAAAAAAGAAAAAAGGTAACCCTCAGTAGGGCTCGAACCACTGACACCTGGAGTACTTGAGTAAAACGTCTACCACTTGGACCACTCGGCCACTCGGCCATTCTTCCGATTACATATCAAGATGTATTTTATACTTTATAAAAGCAATCCTCGTAGTTTTACAAAATATAACGATAACAAAAGAACTCTCTAAATTATTAATTCGTTTCGCGCTGCAACGCTTGATAATTTTCGGGTTTTTAAATCGTCAAAAGATGCATATAATGGCTATTTCAGAGCATGGTAAATGTTCAGTATAACTGTTTCCTCACAAATATCATAACTTAAACGAAAGTTTGCGAATCTGAAACAATTATTTTTCAATTTTGTCAATTTACCCAAACGTGAAATTCATTCATTTCATTCAATTCTCTCTGAGCCGTCTTGTGCTTGAGGCGACGGAAAGGGAGCGCCACTTTGGTCTGTCAGCTGCTGTTGCGGGTGCTGTCTGCAGACTGAGGCCTCTGTGCTTGAGCTCTCGCTCCACGGTTCGGCGCCACGTCTCTTTCGGTCGTCCACGGTTTCTTTTCCCCTGTGGAGTCCATCTCAGTGCCAACCTAGGTAGCGAGTCGGGTGGCATTCTGCAGACGTGGCCTAGCCATCTCCATCTCATCAAAGCGATGGTCTCAGCGATGCTGTTTGCGCCAGCTCTTTTACGCAGTTCATGCTCGTGATCATGTTTGGCCAGAAGACTTTCATGATCCGTCGTAAGCACTTGTTCTGGAAGACTTCCAGTTTGCGCTCGATGGTAGCAGTGGTCTTCCAGCACTCAGACCCATACAGAAGGACGATCAGCACGTTTCTCTTGAAGATGCGGAGCTTAGTGTGCATGCTAAGACTTGTGGTCCTCCAGATGGGCTTCAGCATTGCGAAGGCTTGGTTGGCTTTGCTGAATCTCGTGTTGATCTCCCTTGCACAGTCTCCATCTGTGGGGACCTTGCTGCCCAGGTAAATGAACTCGTCCACATCTTGCAGAGGCTGGTCATTGATGGTGATTGGGTCGCCCACTCTGGTGTTCTTCCTCATGACCTGAGTCTTTCTAATGTTGACCCTGAGACCTATGGTGCTTGCTGACAGTGCCAACTGTTGTGTCTTCTGCTGGATGTCCTGGTTCCTGCTAGCAAGTAGACCGATATCGTCGGCGTAGTCAAGGTCATCTAGCAGCAATGTCAGCGTCCACTGTATTCCTTGCCTCCTTCCCTCTGTGGTGCGGCGCATGATCCAGTCAATTGCCATTGAAAAGAGGAGAGGCGAGAGGATACATCCTTGCTTCACTCCAGTTTCCACCTTGAATGGTTCAGTGAGCTGGTTGTTGTGGACGACTATGCACTCAAATTTTCGTACAGGGACCTGATGACGTTGACAAGTTTCTGAGGGATGCCTTCTCAAAGTCCACAAAAACAACCGTAAAGGGGTCCATTCCATTCATGGGACTGTTCAAGGATCTGACTCAGGACAAAGATGTGGTCGATGCAGGACTTGCCTTTCCTGAAGCTGCCTGTTCCTGGCGAAGGATACCGTCCACTGCTGTTGAGATGCGTTGGAGGATGATGCGGCTGAAGATCTTACTGGTGAGAGATAGTAAAGTTATGCCTTGCCAGTTGTTACAGTTCCCCATGTCTTTTTTCTTGGGCAGTTTGACGATAGTGCCGGTCTTCTATTCGCTTGGCGCTTCTTCACTGTCCCAAATTTTTTGAAGAATCTGGCAAATAAACTGCGGTGTAACTGGTCTTCTGCTTTCAGCATCTCAGGGCACACCCCATCGTCGCCAGGCGCCTTCCCATCCTTCAGCTTATGGATGGCTTCATTGACTTCCGTTACAGTGATGTTGCCGAGGTTGATGTCAAGGCCCTCTTCAGCTTCAGGAATGTTGGTTAGGGTTGGTGGGTCTGGGCGGTTTAGGATGGACTCGAAGTGTTGCTTCCATCTCTTCAGCTTCTCCTCTTCACAGGAAGATTATTGTGCTGGCTGTAGTCGCCCTTCAGCTTCCTGGTGTTCTGGTACACTGTATTCATGTCATTGTGCTCGGCTGCTGTCTCCGCTCTCTGCCAGCCTCTCTATGTACCTCCTCTTGTCTCTTCTTGCTGATGTCTTCACCACCTTTTCTTTCTCCGTATATTCCTTTGAAATTATTTCCTTAAGTCTTAGGGATTTGGTGTCCAACAGTTTCTTTTTGATCCGTCTTCGTTCTTCTATATGAGACCATGTTTCTTCTGAGATCCATTCTGTCTTCTTGCTCTTTCTGAAGCCTAACGTCCTCTCCTGTCTCTTTCATTACTCTATTGAAGCAAAACGTGAAAATGTCCCTTTAAATGCTTTAAATGTAAGTTTTAAATGATACATTTAAACATTGGAACTAAACAACTCCAGAAAAAGAGAAAAAAATAAAGACAAAAAAGTTATTCCCAACTGGGCTCGAACTACTGACCCTTGGAGTAAAAGCCTCACTTTTAAAACCACTCTGCCATCCGTGCTCATACAGCGAGTGGTGTATTTTATACTTTGTATATATGCCGTTCTCGTTGTGTCACAAAATATAGCGATAACAACAGAACTCTCCAAATTATTCAGTCGCTTCAGCCTCAATGCAGGTGAATAAATTGTTGTCCAGGATAAGCAGACCAGAACAGAACATATAATTTATTAAGACTTGCACATAGTGCATCGTCTTCATAATATGTGTACATAATATACAAAAAGTCTTGTGTCAACATGGTAATGACAATGTTAGCAATACATGTTTAATCTTATATATTCAAAAAAATAAATTTCAGTAACAATATACATTTATAAAGTAGTAAGAAAAGGGGATGTAATCTAATATAATTACAATAACTTAATATTCTATAACAGTATACATTTATAAAGAAACAAGCAATGAGGATGAACAAATATAATTCTATAACAGTATACATTTATGACGAAATAAGCAATGAAGATGAACAAAAAGACTATTGTGATCCTTCGACAATATTAAAAAGAGTTTTTCGGAGGAACATAGCTTCTTTGATGTATAAGGAATGTTTGATAAGTCTCTTTTACACGATTTCATAAGTTCTAAAAATTAAAATACAGGTGGATTTCTATGATATTTCGCTTTGATGTACTTTTTCCTAACTGTTGTGAAACTTGAACAAACAAGTACAAAATGGTATTCGTCTTCGATGTCCCTTGTGTTACAACAAAGGCAATACCTTTCTTCTCTTGGGATTCGATTTCTACCGAACCTCCCGGTTTGTATCCTTAAAGGATGTACCAGGAGTCTGAGTCGACTAAAATAAAATCGTAAGCTTCTAGGTATAATATCTAAATATGTTTCGTATTCAAAATTTTGTTTATATTCCTTATATAGCATCAAAACTGGACTCTGTAGCGACCTAAACCACTCTTGTTTAAAACAATCAATAACTCTATTTTTGAATTCACATAAAAACGTTTTTTCATTGATGCAAGCGCAGTTTTCGAAAACAAAAGTTAAACAATAACCATTCAAAAGTTTCTTTATATTTGTTACCCAGTTTTTATGACCTTTCTTACAATCTCTAAGTGCGACATAATACACTGTGCGTAAAATAATGTTGTCACTATTGACCACTTAAAACCAATGTTTCAACAATCGTTCATATCTTTGAACATACAGCGGAAATCTACCAAGTTCACCGTAAACTTCTGCTGTGTCGTCTCTGATGAGACTGTCGACATGTACGATACTTAACGCACACGTTTAAGACCCGGTTTTCCCAGAACTAGGGTCATTTGTTTGGAAGTTAGTCCTTATCTCAGCTCGTTGTCCAAATATTAGATCGTGGGTGTGGAAGAAACCGGTGCAATTACACGAGAGAGGCCAAATGTCTCTAACACAGTAATTTTGCAATACCAACCGTAGAGAAAACCCATTCTAGGTTGAAATAAAGAGAGATCTAAACATAAGGGCGGAAAAACTAAAGTGGAATGACTAGCACACAAGTCACGCACAACTGTTATATAAAAAACTAATCAAGTGTGAGGAAATAGGATCAGACAAATTCCCTTTGGTCCGATAAGGCCAGAGTTTTTATTATCCTACTACAGTTACCAACAGGTATCGGTCGATCCGCACGAGATAAGGGAGATCGGCCATAGCAATCATCGGCGACGTCGCGACGATCACACTCAGTCTTGGCCTGTCTTCAATGGCATTACTGCAACGTTGGTGTTTGCACTGCTTTTCTTCTGTGTTTATGGCGTCCACATGGCGATCGTTCGGCGCTGTAGCCGAGACTCCTTCAGTTACCAGAGCCTCTGTGCTTGCTTATTGTCAACATGTCCCCAAAAGTCGCCCTAAGATCGACTTCAGCGTACAATGTATTTATGTCACGGACGCACCGTGTTTCTTCGTGCGTTCTTAAGAGTACTTCATATCGTTCTGGGCAATTCTTACGCGTCCTGGTTTGACATCGGAGTACAATCAGAATGTCGTTCCGGTGCGACAGAAGTATAAAGCTGAGCTGGTTACTAGTATTTATTTATTGTAATCAAATACGTTCGGTATGGTCGTGCAAGCGCATTGAAAAGTTCGCTGTATAGTCAGAGAAGAGACTTTCGAAGAACGAAGTGTGGTCGCAGAGTGCAGATGGAGTGCAATATGAACCAAGTGCAAAATGCTTTCGGACATGGTGTAAACGCCGCGCGCACTCGAAGAAAAAGAATGAACCTGGTGCAATTGATGACGGTATTCGGATTAATTAAAGAATAACAATATTGTCGTCCTAACTACGAAATATGGCGTATTCCAAAAACTGTTTTGAGAAAAAAACAGTATTTTCAAAACTTCCGCCAACTTCGCTCCCGAATGGTGTGCACAAGCGAATTTGAAGAACGGAAGATGTTTCTGTGTCTCTGCGCAAAGATCTTGAATCACTTCGTGAGTGATTTTAATTCTGTGTAACCTTACCTGTTCGGAACCCAGAATCTGGGTTGCAACAAGAGTTTTGGCAGCCGAGTTGCAAAAATATGTAAGAAATTATCGTATTTAACAAGATTTTCTCGCATTCGTGTATCATAAAATTGTTACCTATAATGTTTTGCTGTACATGGTATTTGCAAACGGGTAGTTATGGTAGAAACACACTTTAAGTATTAACATGTGTTAGGTCAAGGCTCATTTGAAAGGTAAAACCTTTGTCGACACACCATCGTCAGAATCCACGTTCTCTCCCACCCTCTTTCATTCTTGTTGTTATTAAATATGTAATCTATTCCTTTATAGACGGTGTCATATATATAATTTCGTAATCCAGAATGTATGAACGCAAGTTTTCATTTGATGCTTGAATGTATTGGTACTTTGATTTAAGTGTATGATTGAAACGTTCGTTTTACGTCTTTTTTATCACTGGTACACACGGGCTCAATCTTACAATATCCTATCCTATAATAGGGTTGCCATACTGCCGATAAATTCCACACACACACAAAATAAAGTGTTAAAAAATATCCACGGTTAATTTTAAAAGCCAACAATATTGCATGCAGGAATTTGTACTGTATGAAATTGTGTCTAAGATGAATATTAAAACTCTTCTAACCAAGAGAAAGACTTTCAACTTCTTTCGAAAAATCTTTATTTATGGTGAGGTTATTTATATGATTTTAAGTATACTTAAATTGCAAGTTCCCAGAGGTCATGACGTTGTGGATTTGCATTTATATCGGGAAACAAAAAAAAACTGGTAGCAAATTTGCTAATTGTAAATGGTGGATAACCGGCTTTAGATTAATATTGGTTCAAAATATTAGGTCATATGGTGCACGACGCAGATCAGACGGGGTAATCACGTGATAGTCAAGACGGCGACGTCCATGCCTTTTTACCAAGTATTACTTGTATTTATTTTTAAATGCCGCTAAATTTCGAGCTATATAAGCAAATGAGTAACAAGCGTTTATTTCGTATAAATATTCGCTGTATATCTTTTTTTTTCTCGCTACAAAATTTCTTAGCGGAATGACATAATTACATTTCCTCTAAGAAAATTCACAGCTAGTAAAGTCGAGAAATTAAGCGAATTTTAATACGACATAAACTTTACTCACTTTTCCTGATATGGCTGGAAATTGGGTTTCAAGTAAAAACAAAAAAAGTAATAAAGGATATCAAACGGCAAACAATACCTGGGTTAGCATGGTCGTTGCCATCTTGACCATCACGGGATTATCCCATCTGGCGGACTGTATTTCGTCATACATGAATTTATTTTACTTTCTGCAGTCATAACATGTTGATTACCTAGCGCGAGTTTATGTTTAAAACAATTTAAAAAAAAAACAACAACTACATCGCCTGTACAGGATACAAAATGTTCGCGAAGAAACACATATGAAATTTCTATGACTGTGACGTTGTGTTACTTATAAATCATATAAGCGATTTCGATGATCTTAAATATAAATTCGGTTATTATAATGCACAGATACAAAACGTAGAACTTAAATTTGTGTAAAAAGAGCCGTTAAATGATTGTTAACTGATTGTATATCAAAAGCACATCGTAAACATATATGCTTAAACGTCTGTTTTAACTTGAGTTACTACAATAGATTATTGAACGCATAGATCTACTCAAACAAGTTGTAGATCTACCTACGTCTGTAACAACAATTGTAGCTTACTGGCACGGGTGTTTCTATTAAAACGAGCATGAACGGTTTTAATGCCGACTTTTTATTTTCTCAATAGTAAGCCTACATGAGAATATGAATGAGGATTGTAAGATTAAATAATATAACTATAGTTTAATGGTTCCATTCAACAAATGTTGTTTACTTCTGTGACATTCGCATGATTATTTATTGTATAGCTTACTATTTAACGTTACATTACTTAGATCATTATTACTGAGATTGTATTGCTTCAAGCGCATTATCGACATATTCAATGTTTATCCCGTTAACAAGTGATATACATCATACATAAGATTGTGAACATTTATATAAAATGGATATATGCGATAAAGACATTTTATTTTTAATGTATGCCACATATCGTGTTTTAAATTCTACTATGACGTACAATTTTGTTCCTTTAATAAACTGCATCATTTTAATCCGTTTTCAATTCATTAAAAAGCTTTTTTCTACTCATAAAAGGTACTACCAATTGTAATTGGGGCTATGTAACGGTTCAGTAAAAGGTCAGTGGTAGTGTTTTAAAATAGCGTAGCATATGTTGCTTCTCTTCAATGTATCATTTAACAATTGCGCTAAAAAAATAACAGCCTTGGTGTGTGATTGTGTAGTGATACTGTTGAAGACAAAGAAGAATTCTGTTGATTGCCATATTCTATTTCCTGCATTTATTTTAAGAGATATAAAAATGATAAGACTTATCATTTTATGCTTTTCGGTAGTTTACAGAGAAATATCAGTGAAAAAAACTGACATTTTTTCGATCTTTTTCACTGTTTTGCTGTGAAATGGCGTCTTTTTGTGACGAAATGAAGTCACGATACCAGCGAAATTTGCCGGTTAAACTCTTTTACAATGTAAATAAACGGTGAACACAGACATAAAATAAAAATAAAATTTGTTGGATTCGGTGGAATGTCGATTTTAATTTACTAGTGATCATATAAAATCTATTTTTTCTATGATCACTCGTGAAATAAAATCGATATTTCACCGAATCCAACAAATACCCTCTCTTTATTATCAGTTTTTTTTGTTTTTGATATTTTTGGGATTCAAGTTGAATCAAAGGTGTTGCACTCAACTAACATATAAAAAGCAGCTCGTCGAGCAAATATATCAAAAAATCAATTTAATAATCCACTCCACTAACTAGTTTATGATTTTTTCGATAATGTGAAGTCTTTTGAATAGGTAATACTACTTTCCGATCAGCGGCAACTATTATCTGATAAAGAAATTTTGTAAAAAAAAATCTTAGATTGTTGTGTTCAATATGGTCATTTCAAAATATTAACTTATGTTGTTTATTTCGTTTAGATCGATGCATCCCATGGTTTTGTATTTAAGTTATGACCTATATGTAAAATGGACATATTGTAGCTAACTTTTAAGAAGTGACCAAAATTTTTAATCCACATTTAATTTAAAGTTTAAATTAAAATAACTTTCTGTTGACATCTTGAATATTAAACACTTCGAACATTTATTAAGTATTTTTTAAATCGAAGTTCATCAGCATTTTGAAAAGTACTTTAAACATGTCAAAAAGTAAAATATATATTGCTTACGTGATACATGTGAAGGAAATAAAGAAAAAAAGAAAAAAAACTACTAAAAAGGCTTAACAAGTGGATTCATTAAAAACAAACTCTTAGGAACCGGCTACATTATAACACGGAGCGTATATTGATATCTCATCTAGAGTCCGTGATTATAAGAATTATACTCATATGTAGCCGAACATATCGTCTGCACGGAATACACCGAGATATAACGATCAAACACCGTCTAAAATACGACCAATCACTGACATATACGAAGGACGCCGATTGAAAAAGTGACACTGACGTTACGCCGGAAATGTACATTAATTCAGCAAGTTTATGACGTGCGGTCCACAGGTGAAATATGATTTCTTGCTTAACGTAATCAATTAAATGTTGTTGTTTTTTGTGTCGATTAGTTGTTGTTACTTATCAAAAGTACACGTATTTAAATAAGTTTATAGATGTTTCTTAAATCTAAACTCATATGTATGCGTTACGTGACAATACACACGCCTGATAATATCACATAATGTCATAGTTTGCTGTAGGCCTAAGTTAACTGTATTTATCGTCCTATATTTTAACTTAGTATTATGAAATCTTAGATCTTGTGTCATAATCAAATCAATGCGTTAGTTCTTTAATTTATCCCATCATCAGACGTGCATTGTCGAAATAAACCACTGTGAAATAAATTTACCTTTATTTCAGCAGTGCTGAAATATAGCTGTCACGCGCGGCGAAGAATGTTCATATTACTCGGAATCAACTATAAAGTAATCATTTTTAGTAAAATCGAATCAGATTCAACAAAACAAACAATTTGATACCAAGATGTAATATAGTTTTTACACATAATGCAACTCAAAAAGCAAATAAACATTATTTACAAATATTAAGTGCGCGTACTCGTGACGTCATTATTAATACGTCATACGACACAATGCATGTTGTTTCACGCTAAAGATGCAGTTGTTTAGTGTCTTTTTTTTTCCATTATTTCTTAAACATCGGGGACGTAGAGGTATGATAAACGAAAAACAGGTTGGTTACTGATCTTTTTGTAATGTATTAGGCTCGACACGATTAAAATAATGAAACGATGTTTGCTTAAAATATCTTTGGGATTTTCCGTCTAGTTCGATTTTCCTATTCTATGTTTAAAGAAATAATTTACGTCTAAGAAAATTGATGGGATAAATCGAATACTAGGTCGGTGCCGAATAAAGCAAAGTTTATCTTGCTCGGCACGAAAATCTGAACCACTCGCCAAGGCTCGTGGTTCAGATTTTCTAAGCCTCGCAAAATAAACTTTGCTTTATTCGGCACCGACCTAGTATTCTCTATAAGTTATCAGTGTACGTGATGTATTTGTGTTATAAACATACATTATACTGGTAGTATAATAGAAACGTATCTCGTTATTCGGACAATTCGGATAAATATATGTTGCATAATAACATTGGGGGCATAGATATGCTCTAAATTGATTTCTTATGCAACCTTTTAATTAATTATAATTTCTGACAATTCAAATTGCCAAATGTTTCTGTTTAATATTTAAAAAATCTATCAAGTGCCATACACATATTTTAGCCAGGTACATGTATCAGAAACATTTGGCATCCAAATCAAAACATTCCATTACATTGTTTACAATGAAATCATAAGAAAAAATGTCCAAGATATGTTTTATATGCCCACACATGAAATTATCTAAACATTTAAAACAAAAGATATCCTCTAGCTTGAGTTGAAAAATATTTAGGTTATGTTGTATAAAATAGTGTCAGTGTATCTGAAAAAACTGTTATAAAATGCCAGTGATGGGCTAATTAAATGGATTTAAGTAAGTGTAAATCTATGGCTCCTAATATATGTGCTGGGCCCCTAGATTTACTGAGAACAATCATGTATCATATTAGTAGTAAAATGTTAGTTATATAATCTGTGTATGTGCTGTGCTAATTTTAAACACCAATCCCTTCCTGTTATCTGTTTCAGTTAATGGTGAAATGAGTGATGACATTACATCGGCAGACATGGCAGAGGAGGCGACTGCGCCATTCTTGTCCAACCTTGACTTCTTTATTCTCTCTTTGATAGCAGGAATGGCCGTTTATTGGCTGTTCTTTAAAAACAAACAGAAGGAGCAACCAGTATTCAAGAAACTTACAGTATCGTGAGTACCATTTAGTATTTAAACTCTTGATTGTTCATGAGTCTGTTGTTATTTACTTACCTTCTCCCTCAGCTGAAATAAGCGAAAGTAAGGAAACTAACAGGAGAACTTCTGTTCAGTGTATATCAACTCTTCACTTATTTCATTAATGCACCACCCTCATCATTATTATAGTTAATCATAAACAACTCACATTTGGAAGTTTGGTGAAAACATTTGCAAATATAAGCAAATGCACTTAAGTGTTTATGTTGTGTTATTATTGCATTTAAATGAATTTAATTAATAATAATAATACTATTTGTCAATATCTGGCTCAAAGTAAATCTCAAAAGGAATAACTTTTCCTTCATTAAATAAGATGGAGGAGTTACTATCTCCATGGAGAAGTTATATTCCACATCTCCCTCACGGTTGAGTCCTGCTATTGATTCAGGGGTGGCGAAATCTCATGTTATCTAGGTGTAGGTGTACTTATTACAATATCACATTTAGGCTTTAAAAATCCACTAGTTGTTACTTCATGAAATGCATGTATGAATTCGACTATTTTACAAATAATTGTAAAATCTTTATTCCCAGTCGATTCTTGCAGTTTGTATGCTTTACATCAGTTTATTAAACTGTGCTGAATAATATTCTTTTAAATATCATGGCTATTATAGCCATGTATATTCACAATATATTGCATGTGAATTTCGTGCAAAGATATCCAAACATTTGTGAGCAAACAGGAGACTGGCTTCGGGCAGCTCATGAGAACTAGGTCGTGCTTCCGATGCTGCCCGTAGCCACTCTCGCATGTAAATGTTCGGATATTGTTTCGGGAAATTCACAGGAATATATTATTGTCTCACACAAAATAAAAACTTATTTTTTATATCTGGTTAAATCTTTGTTTCCATACCACACAGTGCTCCAGCTAGGATTTGAAAAGGGCAGTGGGGGGGCTATTTTGCCAAAAGGGCACTTTTGGCGCCCACAATTTTGTCAAAAGGCACTTTTGAGCGCATGGGCGTATCTGGAATGCTCCATGTTGCATATCCATTTATGTTATTAATGCTTGTGATATTAATATAGTATTCCCATTACAACATGTATAATAAAACCATTCAAATTACATGTCTACAATGAGGATTAAATTAATTACAATGTAAGAAATTTATAAATTCTCATATGTCCAAAAAAAAGGGCAGGGCCTAGGAAGGGCAGGGCGGGGCTTCCGAAGGGCAGGGCGCCCTTCCATTGAGGCCTAGCTGGAGCACTGCCACATCTAGTATTGAAAAAATTTATATTGCCAAAAGGACGACTGATTTTTTATGGGTTAACTTTATTTTAAGAAATATTGGTTGATTTGTTAGTTTTTATTGGGCTTTAATAAATTGTCCATGCCTCTAAAATCTGTATATAGCAACAATGGCTGTTAAAAGAAGAGTCTTTGAAGTTACTGATGAGGTTTGGGCGACTTTTAGATGTAAAATTTGTCACAGGATTATTGTTTGAAAAAAAACTCAAATCAAACTTGGTAGATAGAGCATGTAAGTTTGTAACATGACTTTTGTGGGTATGAATAATATTGATTCATTACAACTTTAATTGTAAGATCATGTTAGCACCAGCCACCAGTTTTTTGTAGAATAAAAATCAGACTTCTGCTATATTATTTTAAGTTGAGAGTTGATTACTTAAAATGGGTATCCGCAGACAAGGTGATTGAAAAGAAATCAGTTTCCTGGATCTGTAAAATTGTTAAAGGGACAGTTTACTTGGCCAACCCTGCCATCAATTGTGTAGCCCATGGAGCCCCTGGTTTTGTCTGTAGTTGTTACGTCTGGTTTTGACCGTATAATTTGTGTGGAGAAAATTTTAAAAGTATGCATAATGCTGTCCTTTTTTGTACTGTTTGTTTAATATTGGAAAAAAAACTAAGTTACCGATATTAATCTTTTATTTTCAGTCCCTTGAACAGAAGTTCCTCTTATGATCCGAGTTTTATCAATAAAATGAAGAATTCAGTAAGTGGTTGGCAAACATATTGATTATATTTAATACTGGAATATTATGCTGTCTGATACAACAATGCCATGTTGTTACTTAATGGATACTAATAGATTCCAGTTTTGTGTCATGAACGGCATGTGTCTCCATTTAACTATACATTACTTTGAATGGCAAATTTTACTATACATTGCAATAATCTTGTTATTCTGTTCATCTCTTCACTTCATACTAAAATTTAATATCATAACTGTCATTGAATAAAACCGCTATTATTGAAGGCATCAAGTTAAGAGGGGCTTTGCAATTTTTTTTCACTCTACTTCCTTTGCAATAACTTTTCAAATAAAGATTAGTTGAAATGGTTTTCATGGATTCATTGTTGTAAATGTGCACACTAGCACAGTTTTTTCTGTCTCAAAGATGACCTTTGGTGTTTTATTGATGCAGCCATGAGTTACATATCTTATTAAAGATAATTTGTTGAAAAATTAAAGGTTGTACGTGTTCTATATTGTTAAGGGTCGTAATGTTGTGGTGTTCTACGGGTCACAGACGGGCACAGGAGAGGAATTTGCAGGCCGTCTGGCCAAGGACTGTGCTGGATACGGGATGAAGGGCATGGTCGCAGACCCAGAAGAGTGTGAAATGGTGAGAGATCGTTGCAGCCATTCATAAGCATTTGGTCTTTTGGTTTTGTATGGTTTTGGATTAAAACATCTCATGATCTGTAAACACACTTAAAACAGGTTAAATATTGGATATTGTCTAGAAATAGTACTTGAATAATAATTTATATCATAGACTCTATATGTTCTTACTTAAATGTCTTCAACAACAGTCGAAAGTGTGAAACAATATATATGTAAAGCATTGCTAATTTTAAGCATTGCATTTTATATAAATGTTTGGGTTCTAGAAGACGTTTTATGCACTATGAAAAAGTCAACATAATATACCTAAAATTAATGCTGCATTGGTAGTTGATGGCATTTAAGTTCAATGTTGACTGTATTATAGTTTTGGAGTCAGCATGGCATCTAATAACTAGTCTGTGTCTATAGGAGGACCTATCACGGCTGTCTGAGATAGAGAAAGGTCTCGCTATATTCTGCATGGCCACATATGGGGAGGGGGACCCAACAGACAATGCTCAGGAGTTCTACGAGTGGCTGCAGACAGGGGATGTGGAACTTGCAGGTGTAAAATACGCTGTAAGCTCTATGAATTGACCTGTTATAAAACCGTACATCATAGTAATAACAATCACCTGGTCTGTAGACTTCATCAAAGTCGCCAAAGGTTTTTCATCAAAGTCAATTATGAATTATGTTTTTATCAAAGTCAATTTAGTGAATTGTGAAAGAAATTATTAACTGAATCCTGGATTAAAAATTAACGAGTGTCTCTTCTTTGAATTTTTATTCCATTTCAATGTTTTTTATTGCATTTAAATGACATGAGTTTTTATGCAAAATGTGTCTTGGTATATAGATCTGTTAAATATGTAAACATTCAAAAACAAACCCCAAGAAAGTAATAAGGTAAAAAGTTCATCCTGAAGTGTGTGTTACACGAGATCCGAAATTTCTGATAGAACTATATGTATGTTTTTGTTTGTCTTTATGTTATAATATATGTAAGTACATCACTGCCCTTTTATCTCCCATTATGATAGTTGCACACATGTGCAATGTAAACTTCTACTTGCAGGTGTTTGGCTTGGGTAACAAGACGTATGAGCACTACAACGCTATGGGCAAGTATGTGGACAAGAGGCTGGAGGAACTGGGCGCTGAACGCGTCTTTGAGCTGGGCATGGGTGATGATGATGGGAAGTAAGTGCTGCCTAAAATTGTTAATCATCATCTAGTTGTATGCATGTCAATTAGCACTATCAAAAACTTGGGCACTTAAATCTCTATATGTTCAATAGAATGTACCTGCAATTTTCAGTTTGCAAAGAGAATGAATGCATGTAATTCATTTGTCTTTTTACCATGTTTTCAAATTCAAATAATAAAGTTGCATTCACGTTTTAAATAAAGAAGATGTCTGGGTACCATTGTCAACATTTTATGTTTCACAACAGCATAGAAGAAGATTTTGTGACATGGAGGGAAAAGTTTTGGCCTGCAGTCTGTGAACAATTTGGAGTGGAGCCCACAGGGGATCAATTCAAGTAAGTTATCCAGCTGTCAGTACTCACAGGGGATCAATTCAAGTAAGTTATCCAGCTGTCAGTACCCACAGGGGATAAAGGCATGTCAATTATCTAGCTAACAGCCCCCTGAGGTAGAAAAGCTTTTCAATAGTTTGGTTCTTTGTAACAGTGTTGATATATATAGTTTGTTATATATTTCAGTTTCTGTTTCTCAAAAGTTAAGTCACACAATGCACAAAGTAATGGTGTTGTGCTTCTATATTGTGCAGTATATTTTTTTATTTAAACATGTATTGCAGTATTCGTCAATACAACCTCACTGTTCACGATGATTTGTCTCAAGAGAAGGTATTCAAAGGAGAAATTGCACGGCTGCGATCATTTGAAAACCAGCGTCCGTAAGTATTAATCCGATTTAATGTAACAAACAAGATTTTTGTGCTCTCATTCAAATGAAACCATTCAGAACCTAAACACGCAATAACACAACTTAAATGTTGAATAAAATATATAAGCTATAAAATGGAAAAAGAAAACCATCAAACATATTTGTATCATGAGAATGTGTGCGTTACTTTAAATTGTATGAAAACTTAAATCCTTGTGAGTAACATTAAAATGAATAATTTCTAGACCCTATGATGCCAAAAATCCCTACTTGGCTCCTGTGAAAGTCAATAGGGAGCTCCACAAGGCAGGCGACAGGTCCTGCATGCACATAGAGTTTGACATCTCGGGATCCAAAATCAGGTAACACCACAGGGCCTGTAAATAGGATTTGACATTTTGTGACAAGCTACACCTACCAATCATAGTTATAAAATAGATTGCGTACCTTGTTATCATATTTATTTTGTTAAGAGCAATCGCATTATTAACATTGATATTTAACCAGGTTTTCAAAAGGAAAAAAACTGGTTATTAGATTGGCGAATGTCCGTGGGCTAACTGGCGGGCGGGCGGAACAAGCTTGTCTGGGCCATAATTTTGTCCTTCATTGTAAGATTTTAAAATCATTTGGCACCATCATTAAACGGAGTGTCCCACGAAAGAATTATGTCGATATCTCCAAGGTCAAGGTCACACTTTGAGTTCAAAGGTAAAAAATGGCCATTAATGAGCTTGTCCGGGCCATAACTATGTTATTCATTGTGATATTTTGAAATCATTTGGCTCATTTGTTCTCCATCATGGGCGGTGTGTCGCACGAAAGATTCACATCAATATCTCCAATGTCAAGGTCGCCACGACTAAAAAATAGATTTATTTTGAAACGAAGGGGGTTAATTTTGTTTGTTCAGTTCAAAAGTTCAGTTTGAGTTGTCTCCCTTTATCAGACTTTTTTTCTACAATGAAAACCTGGTTTTTATGCCCCCGGTAGGAAGCATATAGCAGTTGAACTGTCCGTCAGTCAGTATGTGTGTATGTCAGTCTGTCCGTCCGTCCGAAAAAAGTAAATTAACATTGGCCATAACTATTGCATTATTGAAGATAGAAACTTGATATTTGGCATGCGTGTGTACCTCATGGAGCTGAACATTTTGAGTGGTGAAAGGTGAAGGTCAAGGTCATCCTTCAAGGTCAAATGTCTAATATATGGCGTCTGTCTGTCCGTCCAAAAACTTTAACATTGGCCATAACTTTTTCACTATTGATGATAGCAACTTGATATTTGGCATGCATGTGTATCTCATGGAGCTGAACATTTTGAGTGGTGAAAGGTGAAGGTCAAGGTCATCCTTCAAGGTCAAATGTCTAATATATGGCGTCTGTCCATCCAAAAACTTTAACATTGGCCATAACTTTTTCAATATTGAAGATAGCAGCTTGATATTTGGCATGCATGTGTATCTCATGAAGCTGCACATTTTGAGTGGTGGAAGTTCAAGGTCAAGGTCATCCTTCAAGGTCAAAGATGAAAACAACATTTGTTTTTGTTTTTTTCAATGCGGCGCAATAGGGGGCATTGTGTTTCTGACGAAAACATCTCTTGTTTTGTGACAGTTTTGTCCCTTGTTTGCACATTAAACTCACACTAAAAGTGAAACTTTTGATTTTGTTTACACATCATCAGTTATATTTGCTTATTCACACAAACTGCAATTGACTTATTTTAAGCAACATGAGCATAATAGATTTGGCTGACCCAGTTTACAGATTTTTATAAACAAAAGAGTGCACTGTATTAATAAACACTCATTCTCCGAGTTGGTGGCTTAAGCTTGGTGCGTAGAATGTCGTCCCAGATTAGCCTGTGCAGTCGGCATGTGCTCATCAGGGAGGACACTTTCCGCTTTTCTGGAATTTGTTGTTTGTATGAAGTCTTTTCTTATAGAAACTCCATTTCAAGCAAAAAGTGTGTCATCCCTGATTAGCTTGTGTGGATAGCACAGGCTTATCTGGGACGACATTCAGAGCTCCAGATAACTTTTATAAGTAATTGGGTAAATACCCACTACTTTTGAGTTAAATTGGGTATTTTCATTTTCAATTGGGTGCAAAAAAAGTCGGTACCCACTACTTTAATTGACAATTGGGTATTAATGCCCCCGAATCGAATGATCAGGGGCATATTGTTTTTGGCCTGTCCGTCTGTCTTTCTGTCATTCTGTCTAAAAACTTTAACCTTTGTTAAAGTTTGATAACTTTTGCATTATTGAAGATGGCAACTTCATATCTGGCATGCATGTGTATCTCCCGGAGCTGCACATTTTGAGTGGTGAAAAGTCAAGGTCAAGGTCATCATTTAATGTTAAAGGTCAAATATCATTGTATTTTTCTTTCCTAAAACTTTAAAATTCGTTAAAGTTTTGTCATTCCTTTTTTAATATTGAAGATAGCAACTTGATATTTGGCATGCATGTGTATCTCATGGAGCTGCACGTGTTGAGTGGTGCAAGGTCAAGGTCATCCTTCAAGGTCAAAGGTCAAATTTATGGCTTCAAATCGGCGCAATAGGGGGCATTGTGTTTCTGACAAACACATCTCTTGTTTTTTTTTATTGTCTTAAATTCTCAAATGCTTACCTGAATGAGCTGGTTGAAGTTCCACAGTTAATTGATTAGTTTCAGAGATCTTGTGTAATTATGTAGATTTATCCATTATATACAGTCTTGATTTAAAAAAAGTTTGACGATTTTTCCACCTGTTTTCTTACAATGTAAGCACTGTCAGCGCTTGCCTCCAACACAATATCATCAAGAATTAGTTTCACTATATTTTCCGCTTCTAATTTTGTGTTGCTTGCAGTTAAATAACTTCAAATTGAGTTTTATTGTGCCTGGAATACAATATTTCCCTTTTTACGGTTTGCATTTCGAAATTTTTCACAACAATAACAAGTAGTTACATAGACGCTTTATTCCGTACATATTATTGTGCTGAAGGTTATACTGAAAGCGCTTGGACAAAGCAGAAATAAACCGGGTATTTTGGACCTGGGGTATTTCCAGGACAGATTTACTCGTTAAACAAAGGAAAAATACGATATCGGCAATTTCAATTGGGTTTCGGTACGCAGAGTTTTAACTTTCTATGCGTAATCGGTAATTTTACATTGGGTATTTACGCAAATACACACCTTATCTGTAGCTCTGACAACACTTGTCTTTAAACCCTGTTTTCCTAGGGAGAGGCTCATTTACGATAAATGTATCCAATGAATGTGTCCCTTAGATACGAGGCAGGGGACCACGTGGCCATATTCCCAAAGAACGACACTGCAGTTGTGGAGAAAATAGGGAAACGACTGGGAGTGGATCTGGATACTGTTATTACACTGACAAATGTGGATGGTGAGTTGCCATCAATCTTACTTGAGTCTTTAAAAAAGTATTTATAACAAAACTTGTATCAATTACCAGGATATGTTATGTATTGACATTAAAATGTCACGTCTATTCTACTTTGCACAATTATGTTGGTGAGTCTATTTTGTCTTCTTTATAGCCCATTAAAACAACATTCTTTGTACTGTGCCATCATGCTTGTTTTTTTGTCAGTAGTGGACTTCAAACAATAATGAGGGTCAATGCTACCATATTTCATGTTGTTGTAAAGACCATAACTGCTGTAATATCAAAATTGTTGCCCAGTAAGCTACAGTTTACTTATGTTGTTTTGTTGCCTCATCTTGATTATCTTGTTAACCCCTGCATTTGATATATTTGGTATTGATGTTTTCCAGATGAGGCTAGTAAAAAGCATCCATTTCCGAACCCGTGCAGTTACCGCACGGCTCTTCTTCACTACCTGGATATCACCAGCACCCCTCGGACACACATCATGAGAGAGCTGGCGGAGTATGCCAGAGACAAGGATAAGGAGTTCCTGCTGAAAATGTGTTCACCCACGCCTGAAGGAAAGGTGAGCATGCAAGGGCTACGAGCTAGATGTTGCTGAGGCTTTGATGTTGCCACAGTTTTAATTTGTCATAAAAATGTGTACGGGAACTGCTTTTTTTGCGAAATTCTTTCTTTGTTACCCTTACATAATTTAATTTGTCATTTATTTTGTCCTTTGAAAAAATTAAAGTGTCATCAATAATCAGATAAGCATAATGATGTGCTTAAATGTAGATTTC
The DNA here is from genome assembly GCF_020536995.1 of Dreissena polymorpha. Lineage (NCBI taxonomy): Eukaryota > Metazoa > Mollusca > Bivalvia > Myida > Dreissenidae > Dreissena > Dreissena polymorpha. The sequence continues at coordinate 95,523,724 of NC_068355.1, read as the reverse complement.
AAATAAAAAATCTTAGCTGTTCATTTTAACATTTTGATGCACAACATTTTCCTCCATGGTGAATTATGTATTTGTTCATGTCAGAGCCTGTACAATGAATGGATCGTCAAGTCTCATCGAACCATTCTCCATATACTGGAAGACCTGCCTACTTTAGAGCCTCCCATCGATCATGTATGTGAGCTGTTACCACGGCTACAGGCTAGATACTACTCTATCTCATCATCACCAAAAGTATGTAGACATTTACTCTTGTTATAGTACAGCCTTTTGCTCTGTTAACAAACAATTGTTAATTGGTAGTATTGATCGAAGCCAGATTTATGTCATTATTGTTTAATTGTTAGGCCTGACCAGCATTGTAATTGACTCAAATGTTATTTGTACAATTGTAAAACGTAATTTACAACATTTCACAACTGCCAAAATTGTTGCAAATGCACAAACTCATACTAGAATTGCGACACCTTAAGGGTTTCGGGGGATGGAATGAGTGGAGGAATCAAATCAAATTGAAAATCGATTATTTCTAAAAAATTGGTACGAAAAAATATGTGGTTACAAAAAACAAACACATTTGGATACGAAAACGATTTTGAGTACGAAATAAAAGGGTACGAACAAAATAAAGGTACGAAAAACTATTTGGGTACGAAAAAAATGGGAACAAATAAAAAATTAGGTACGAAAAAAGTTTGGTATGAAAAAAATTTGAGTACGAACAAATGGGTACGAAAAAATTTGGGTACGAACAATTTATGTATGAAAAAAAATAAGGTCCGAAAAAAATGTGGGTAGGAAAAAAAACAAATTTGGTTACGAAAACAAATAAGAGTACGAAAAAAATATAGGGAACGAAAAAAATTAGGGTACGAACATTTATTTTGGTACGAAAAAAGGGTACGAATAAAAATTTGGGTACAAAACAAATTTGGGTACGAAAAAATTGGGAACGAAAAACATTTGGGTACAAACAAATTGGGTACGAAAAAAATTTGGGTACGAAAAACATTTGGGTAGGAAAAAAATGGGTACGAATTTTTTTTGGGTACGAACACATTTGGGTACGAAAAACATTTGGGTACGTAAAAAAAAATGGTTACGAAAAAAAAATCGGGTACGAAAAAATTTGGGTACGAAAAAAAATTGGGTACGAAAAAAATGGGTACGAAAAAAAATTCGGTACGAAATAAATATGGGTACGAAATATTTTGGGTACGAAAACAAATATTTAAAAATCAAATTTGAATTGTCTGGCGCGTGATTTGTCTCCTGGGGGTGAATTGTCTTTGGGTTGCTATTAACGCTACATGTACTTCCGGCCAAGCCACGTGTTTATAGCGATTGCGCAATAAAAAACACCACTTTTTCGTCATTTTATCAAAAACTAGATTTTTCCCAGAAATGACGAATATGCCATCGTGTAGATCGCGTTCTTGTCAATAAACAAGTCAAATTTCAGCAAACGTGTTGGGCCAGTTTTCAAGACTCCCAAATCGCGGCTATAACCAGGAGCTTAACGAATTTTAGTCGCCATTATCATTCGTTCAATTGAACGTCATCAATGATGACGTCCAATACATCACTCATTCCATACTAGAGTTGCGACACCTTAAGGGTTTCGCGGGATGGAATGAGTGGGGAGATGAAATAAAATTGAAAACCTATTTCTTTTGTGCATTTAATGATGGTAACCAAAGTTCTCGCAAAAAATTAATATACATATCACATGATAGTAACCATAATACTCGCAGACATGTTTATTGTTTCGAGGCCGTTCGATTAGCTACCTTAAAAAGTAGAACTTCAATTCCCATGACTATAATATTAAAAACGTGAAAAGAGCAAACAACTGCAGTGTGTCGGACATCCCAATCTTAAACACTATCGACTAGCGTTAAGCCTTTTTCTGTGTCTACAAAATTCTGTGTATTTTATTGAAACATCATTATAGCTTTGCGTTCAAGATAGTGTTGAATTCATTTTGCGATGCAATCAGCGCTTTGATTTTATATTACGAAATGTACTACGCAGTACATTGTGTGACGTCATTTCGGTGACGAAACACAATGGTTTTATTTACACTCTCTGGAATTTAAGGACATGTCGTTGTGTTTTTTTATCTGTAAACTATTTGTTTAAAGCATCGAACGAATGCAAAACGTATTTCGGATTGTGTATTCATCATGCATAAATGTAAACATAGATAGGAATACAATACAATTGTGTGGTTTGAACTAAGTTTCGATAAAGACATGGATTAATAAAGGTGAAAGTGCATATCGTTTCAAATTGTTTGTTATAAACTTTGAATTAAAGTAGTCAACTTATTGTTACAAACATTGGATTAACGATGTCATTTATGTAAGCGTGACGTTTATACTAAATTAAGTTTTTTTATTACTCTTGTTAAAGCTGAAATTGAGTCATCAAATTTCGCTACAAAACGGTGTCAGTTGCAATAGATATTTTAATGTGCGACGTGAAATTATAATTATGTTTGATTATTTTGTTTATTTGTTACGCACTTTATGCTGCTAATGATGTGTTGCTCACGGCAAGCCTTGCCGTGTAAACCTTTCTTCAACTCGTCGGACAAATTCAAGTACACGTGATACTTACATTGTATTTTATTTTTTCTGTGTATTTGATGATGGTAACCAAAGATATCACAGAGATTTTAATATACATGAAACTATTTCAATTAATGCTATTTTGAGAAGTCCGTCACCACTCTATCGTTTGTTATTGTTAATATCATACTATTTTGCTCCTCTATATAAACATTTCTCAAAACCGGCTTTCCGTACTTTTATTTTGCATGCAACTGATTGCGCAATTTATGACGTATGTTGTGTGACGTAATTTATTTGTCAAAACAAACAATTTTAAGTTAAATTCTCTGGATGTTTTTAACAGTTATTTATTTGTTTAAAGCATCGAACGAATGCAAAAACGTATTTCGGATTGTGTGTTTATCATACATAATTGTAATTGTTATATTATATTGGATTATTTTCGTCATTAAGGTAAGCGTGTTGTTAATACTCAATTGATTTACTGCTCACGTTTATTTATTGATTCAATAATTAAACCCTAAATTAATAATGTATTTGTCTCATGATTATCATGTATATTAAAGATATTATCGGATAATAGAATACCATGTTTATACCAGTGTGTACTTACATTTATCCGACACGTCTCGGAAAGCCTCGCCGTGTTAACCTTTCTTCAACTCGTCGCACACAATAACATAGATTTATGTCATGAATATCTAAACAACCACACTCGATCTGCACAAAAGACATGCATGTGTACTTCGTATTGATATTTAAACACAATTATTACGTCGTTGTTTATAGATTTAACGCCTAACTGTATATTATATTGAATTAATAACGCGTAACTTAGTTTCTTTGTTTCTTAACAAGATGGAAGCTAGCCTAAGCGCTTTTCATGACGTTACGTCACAATGTTTATCTACGCGCGTTGTGTTTCGCAGAAAAAATATTTAAACACAAAATACTCGAAAACTTGATTTTTGCCAGGTATAACGCCTACGCCAACAGGTAGATCGCATTCTTGTCCATATTCATGTCAAATTTCAGCAAACGTGCTGGGCCAGTTTTCAAGAAGCCCAAATCGCGGCTATATGCCTCAACTTAACGAAACTTAGCCCCCTTTATCATTCGTTCGATTGAACGTCATCAATGATGACGTCCAATACATCACTCATTCCATATTGATTTGGTGAAAACCATTTAGCAAATAGCCCTTATTTCAACATTTCATTAATGAGTATGTTGATCGTACAATGACATTACTTGTATCTTTATTGATGTATTTGTTTTGATAAAGGTGAATAAAATAAAAATATATTACCCTCTAAAATATTGATTGTAACATTGCTATACCTTCTGACTCCACAGAAAGACCCTACGAGTATCCACATCACTGCAGTGCTGGTGAAGTATGACACCAAGACAGGCCGCACCATCAAGGGAGTGACCACCAACTGGCTGGCTGATATGAAGCCAGGGGCTGACAGCACACACAGGGTGCCCATCTATGTCAGGTACAGCAAGTCTTGAATTGAAGTAACCTTCACAAGATTCATCAAATCTTTACATATAAACCAAGTTTCTATAACAAGACACGCTTCCTGTCAGAGTGAGTTTGTCCAGTCCCAGTGGCCTGCTATTTCTTATGGTATATAAGTTTTTAATCAAAGGTATAAAAGTTATGAATCGTGTAAAACTATAGGTATTTTATGAGAATTGTCCTGTTGTCTGTGTGTGTGATATATCAGTGTTCTCACTCTGCCCTGTGGTCTGTGTGTGTGATATATCAGTGTTCTCACTCTGTCCTGTGGTCTGAGTGTGTGATATCAGTGTTCTCACTCTGTCCTGTGGTCTGGGTGTGTGATATATCAGTGTTTTCACTCTCTCCTGTGGTCTGAGTGTGTGATAACAGTGTTTTTATGCCCCCCCGGTAGGGTGGCATATAGCAGTTGAACTGTCCGTCAGTATGTGTGTATGTCAGTCTGTCCTTCCGTCCAAAACAAAAACTTTAACATTGGCCATAACTTTTGCATAATTGAAGATATAAACTTGATCTTTGGCATGCATGTGTATCATCACATTTTGAGTGGTGGAAGTTCAAGGTCAAAGTCATCCTTCAAGGTCAAAAAAAATAAATTCAAAGAGGCGTTCTCAAGAAGCTGCACATTTTGAGTGGTGGAATTTCAAGGTCAAGGTCATCCTTCAAGGTAAAAGGTAAAAAAAAAAAAATCAAAATTTTTCAAAGCAGCACTATAGGGGGCATTGCGTTTCTGACGAACACATCACATGTTTAACTCTGTCCTGTGGTCTGTGTGTGTGATAACAATGTTCTCACTCTGTCCTGTGGTCTGGGTGTGTGATATATCTGTGTTTTCACTCTGTCCTGTGGTCTGAGTGTGTGATAACAGTGTTTTCATTCTGTCCTGTGGTCTGTGTGTGTGATAACAATGTTCTCACTCTGTCCTGTGGTCTGTGTGTGCGATAACAATGTTCTCACTCTGTCCTGTGGTCTGCGTGTGTGATAGCAGTGTTCTCACTCTCTGTCCTGTGGTCTGGTTGTGTGATAACAGTGTTCTCATTCTGTCCTGTGATCTGGGTGTGTGACAGCAGTGTTCTCACTCTGTCCTGTGGTCTGCATGTGTGATAACAATGTTCTCACTCTGTCCTGTGGTCTGAGTGTGTGATATCAGTATTCTCACTCTGTCCTGTGGTCTTGGTGTGATATATCAGTGTTTTGACTCTCTCCTGTGGTCTGAGTGTGCGATAACAGTGTTTTTATGCCCCAGGTAGGGTGGCATATAGCAGTTGAACTGTCCGTCAGTATGTGTGCATGTCAGTCTGTCCGTCTGCCAAAAAAAAACTTTAACGTTGGCCATAACTTTTGCATTATTGAAGATAGAAACTTGTTATTTGGCATGCATGTGTATCATCACATTTTGAGTGGTGGAAGTTCAAGGTCAAGGTCATCCTTCAAGGTCAAAGGTAAAAAAAATAATATAAAAATTCAAAGCGGCGTTCTCATGAAGCTGCACCTTTTAGAGTGGTGGAAGTTCAAGGTCAAGGTCATTCTTCAAGGTAAAAGGTAAAAAAAAATTATTTTTTTTTCAAAACGGCGCAATAGGGGGCATTGTGTTTCTGACGAACACATCTCTTGTTTCACTCTGTCCTGTGGTCTGTGTGTGTGATAACAATGTTCTCACTCTGTCCTGTGGTCTGGGTGTGTGATATATCAGTGTTTTCACTCTGTCCTGTGGTCTGAGTGTGTGATAATAGTGTGTTTACTCAGTCCTGTAGTATGTGTGTGTGATAACAATGTTCTCACTCTGTCCTGTGGTCTGTGTGTGCGATAACAATGTTCTCACTCTGTCCTGTGGTCTGCATGTGTGATAGCAGTGTTCTCACTCTCTGTCCTGTGGTCTGGTTGTGTGATAACAGTGTTCTCACTCTGTTCTGTGATCTGGGTGTGTGACTACAGTGTTCTCACTCTGTCCTGTGGTCTGCATGTGTGATAACAATGTTCTCACTCTGTCCTGTGATCTGTTTGAGTGATAACAGTGTTCTCACTCGGTCCTGTGGTATGTGTGTGTGATAACAATGCTCTCACTCTGTCCTTAGGTCCGTGTGTTGTGATAACAGTGTTCTCTTTCTGTCCTGTGGTCTGTTTGAGTGATAACAGTGTTCTCACTCTGTCCTGTGGTCTGTGTGTGTGATAACAGTGTTCTCACTCTGTCATGTGGTCTGTGTGTGTGTGTGATAACAGTTTTCTCACTCTGTCCTGTGGTCTTTGTGTGTTGTTACAGTGTTCTCACTCTGTCATGTGGTCTGTGTGTGTGATAACAGTGTTCTCACTCTGTCCTGTGGTCTGTGTGTGTTGTTACAGTGTTCTCACTCTGTCATGTGGTCTGTGTGTGTGATAACAGTGTTCTCGCTCTGTCATGTGGTCTGTGTGTGTGATAACAGTATTCTGGTCTGTGTGTGTGATAACAGTGTTCTTACTCTTGTCATGCGGTCTGTGTGTGTGAGTACAGTGTTCTCACTCTGTCATGTGGTGTGTGTGTGTGTGATTACAGTGTTCTGGTCTGTGTGTGCGATAACAGTGTTCTCACTCTGCCCTGTGGTCTGTGTGTGCGATAACAGTGTTCTAACTCTGTCCTGTGGCCTGTGTGTGTGATAGCAGTGTTCTCGTTCTGCCCTTTGGTCTAGGTGTGATAACAGTGTTCTCATTCTGTCCTTTGGTCAGTGTGTGTGAACAATGTTCTCTTTCTGTCCTATGGTTTGTTTGAGTGATAACAGTTTTCCCACTCTGTCCTGTGGTATTTGTGTGTGTTAGCAGTGTTCTCACTCTGTCCTGTGGTCTGTGTGTGTGTCTGATAACAGTGTTTTCACTCTGTCTTATGGTTTGTTTGAGTGATAACAGTGTTCTCACTCTGTCCTTTGGTATTTGTGTGTGTTAGCAGTGTTCTCACTCTGTCCTGTGGTCTGTGTGTGTGATAACAGTGTTCTCAGTCTGTCCTATGGGGTTTTTGTAATAATAATATTCTCACTCTGTCCTCTGCTTTGTTTGAGTGATAACAGTGTTCTCACTCTGTCCTATGGGGTGTTTGTAATAATAATATTCTCACTCTGTCCTCTGGTTTGTTTGAGTGATAACAGTGTTCTCACTCTGTCCTATGGGGTGTTTGTAATAATAATATTCTCACTCTGTTCTCTGGTTTGTTTGAGTGATAACAATGTTCTCACTCTGTCCTGTGGGGTGTTTGTAATAATAATATTCTCACTCTGTCCTCTGGTTTGTTTGAGTGATAACAGTGTTCTCACTCTGTCCTATAGGGTGCTTGTAATAATAATATTCTCACTCTGTCCTCTGGTTTGTTAGAGTGACAACAGTGTTCTCACTATGTCCTGGGGGTGTTTGTAATAATAATATTCTCACTCTGTCCTCTGGTTTGTTTGAGTGATAACAGTGTTCTCACTCTGTCCTATGGGGTGTTTGTAATAATAATATTCTCACTCTGTCCTCTGTTTTTTTTGAGTTATAACAGTGTTCTCACTCTGTCCTGTGGGATGTTTGTAATAATAATATTCTCACTCTGTCCTCTGGTTTGTTTGAGTGATAACAGTGTTCTCACTCTGTCCTATGGGGTGTTTGTAATAATAATATTCTCACTATGTCCTCTGGTTTGTTTGAGGGATAACAGTGTTCTCACTCTGTCATGTGGGGTGTTTGTAATAATAATATTCTCACTCTGTCCTCTGGTTTGTTTGAGTGATAACAGTGTTCTCACTCTGTCCTATGGGGTGTTTGTAATAATAATATTCTCACTCTGTCCTCTGGTTTGTTTGAGGGATAACAGTGTTCTCACTCTGTCATGTGGGGTGTTTGTAATAATAATATTCTCACTCTGTCCTCTGGTTTGTTTGAGTGATAACAGTGTTCTCACTCTGTCCTGTGGGATGTTTGTAATAATAATATTCTCACTCTGTCCTCTGGTTTGTTTGAGTGATAACAGTGTTCTCACTCTGTCCTGTGGGATGTTTGTAATAATAATATTCTCACTCTGTCCTCTGGTTTGTTTGAGTGATAACAGTGTTCTCACTCTGTCCTGTGGGGTGTTTGTAATAATAATATTCTCACTCTGTCCTCTGGTTTGTTTGAGTTATGACAGTGTTTTCACTCTGTCATGTGGGGTGTTTGTAATAATAATATTCACACTCTGTCCTCTGGTTTGTTTGAGTGATAACAGTGTTCTCACTCTGTCCTATGGGGTGTTTGTAATAATAATATTCTCACTCTGTCCTCTGGTTTGTTTGAGTGATAACAGTGTTCTCACTCTGTCCTGTGGGGTGTTTGTAATAATAATATTCTCACTCTGTCCTCTGGTTTGTTTGAGTGATAACAGTGTTCTCACTCTTTCCTATGGGGTGTTTGTAATAATAATATTCTCACTCTGTCCTCTGGTTTGTTTGAGTGATAACAATGTTCTCACTCTGTCCTGTGGGGTGTTCGTAATAATAATATTCTTACTCTGTCCTCTGGTTTGTTTGTGTACAGGAAGTCTCAGTTCCGCCTGCCGTTCAAGTCAGGACTGCCTGTGATCATGATAGGACCAGGCACAGGGCTGGCTCCCTTTAGAGGATTCTTACAGGAGAGGCACTTCTTAAAAACAGAGGGTACTTTTTTGTTAATTTTGTGAAGTTTGTATGCACAATATATATGGTTAATGTTTTGTTTATTTGTTTAATGTGATTAGCAAAAGTTTGCATGTAGGTGTCAAGATTATATACAAAAGCCTAACTTGACCATTTGTACTTAAGTAAAATCTTTACTTGAAGACATTTACAATTCAGAATATGATAATATTGCTTCAAGACAATGCTGTTAAGTAATACAAAAACAAGAGCCTGATCTTCAGATCAGTTTTTTTATTGAGCATTGATAAACCATTGAATTAATGGCAAACTAACCCCGAGTTGTTCTTAGTTTCCTATTCTATTAATACATCTACAGAAATAGATAATTATTTTGCTGGTACTTATACATTGATATTGTTATTTTGTAAAGATATTCTCAAATGTTCAGTTGTAATGTAATATGTAATACTGCTTATATAAGGACATTTCCATTTTTTACTGGAAAGCCATTTGGGGACAATCCTCTAATTATGTGATAAATACACACATGTGTAGGTATAATATAAAAACAGGGCTATTTTATATTATCATGTCTACTTCTCCTTAGCAAGCCAGCATTTTACACTTGACTGGTATTTCGGTGACAAAGTCACTCTTTTGTAGTTATGTTTATTACATGGATTATGTAAATATCTGCTTTGCTGGTGTACAAATTATTGGGCTTGAACTAAATAGATTTCAAGTTATTCTAATTTCGTAGGGCATATAGGAGGGCATATAGTGATCGGACCGTCCGTCCCTCTATCTGTCCGTCTGTCCTTCCGTCACACTTTGTGTTTAGGTTTCACATTTAGGTTCCGAAAAAAGCTCATAACTTCTATGTCGCTTCAGATAGCAAGTTGATATTTGACATGCATGTGTATCTCATGAAGCTGCACATTTTGAGTGGTGAAAGGTCAAGGTCATCCTTCAAGGTCAAAGGTCAAATATATTGCTTCAAAGCGGCGCAGAAGGGGGCATTGTGTTTCTGACAAACACATCTCTTGTTGTATTTACCAATTTGATATGTGTGCTAATCACCAGATAATTATACTCAATACCCATATTTGATTGTACCTGCAGGCAAGCCAGTAGGGGACACAATCCTGTATTTTGGTTGCCGTAAGAAGGCTGAAGACTACATATATGAGGATGAGCTGCGGGGATATGTGGAGAATGAGACCCTCACCAAACTACATGTGGCGTTCTCGCGTGACCAGGACAGCAAGGTGTACGTGCAGCACCTGCTCAGTGAGAACAAAGAGGAGACCTGGAAGCTGCTAGAGGCTGGCGCTCACCTCTATGTTTGCGGGTAAACTAACGTTGTTGTGTTATTATTTGAGGATTTCATGTAAGATTCCCGTGAGGGTTGCATAGCTTGTGTGGAGATGGATCAAGAAATCCTTTCTACTGCCATTCCCCCCTACCTCTGATTCAAGTAGGGCAGTTGTCAGCTACTCTCTGAAAATTTGGCAAAATGCATGTGCGTAAAGTGTCATCCCAGATTAGCCTGTGTAGTCCGCACAGCCTAATCAGGGATGACACTTTCCGCCTCACCTTGATTTTTGGTAAGGAGGGACTTCCTTGAAACTAAATATACTATAAAAGCGGAAAGTGTCATCCCTGATTAGGCTGTGCGGACTGCACAGGCTAATCTGGGACGGCACATTACGAACATTCATTATTCCCATTTTTGTCAGAACGCGACTCATATGCACTTAGTCGTGGTAAACTAACCAACCCAGGAAAAGATTTAATTGGTAAGCTGACTGCAATGATGTGACTGAAGTCCTGATGAAAACTGCAAAAAATGAACACATTTTCAATAAGGAAGACCTCTTTTTGATTTTTAAATCAAAACATATTAAATCAAGGTCACATTGATTACTTGTTCGAGGTAATAGGTGTTTTTACCAACATCTAGTTTTTAGCTTTTTTTGAATTGACTGGTCCTTGAGTAGGGTCCCCAATAGTACTAAAGATCTTAATGAAGACACCAAGTTCTCGTTTTTCTTAGAAATGTACTTCAGAATGTTTTAATAAGCTGCCTACCTATCATAGCTTGACACTAACAGTAAATGTACAAAAATGTACATAAAATACAACAATGTTAATGCTTCTTTTATGTCCAAAATGCAATCAACTTATTATACCCCCATTACCATTGGTAATGGGGGCTATATACATGTAGGAGTCACTTTGTCGTTCGGTCGGTCTGTCTGTCCTGAAAATTTCATCCAATCTTCACCGAACTTGGTCAGAAGTTGTATCAAGATGATGTCTAGGTCAAGTTTGAATATGGGTCATGCCAGGTCAAAAACTAGGTCACAGGGTCACTTAGTGCGTTTTAAACCGAAAGTTTGTATGGACCATAACTATGTCATTTATCGTTAGATTTCAAAATAACTTGGTATATTTTTTCACCAACATGGGACGGTGTGTCATGCGAAAGAAGTATGTCGGTATCTCCAAGGTCAAGGTCACACTTGGAGTTCATAGGTCAAAATGTCCATAGATGAGCTTTTCCAGGCCATAACTTCGTCATTTATTGTGAGACTTTACAATCATTTGGCACATTTGTTCACCATCTTTGGACGGTGTGTCATGCAAAAGAATTACGTCAATATCTCTACGGTCAAGGTCACACTTTTAGTTCAAAGGTAAAAAATGGCCATAAATGAGCTTGTCTGGGCCATAACTATGTCATTCATTTTGAGATTTTACAATCATTTGGCACAATTTTTTTAACATCATTGGACAGTGTGTCATAAAAAGAATTACGTAGATATCTGCTTTGTCAAGGTCACACTTTGAGTTCAAAGGTAAAAAATGGCCATAAATGATCTTGTCCGGGCCATAACTATGTAATTCATTGTCGATATCTCGTAGGTCAAGGTCACACTAGGAGTTCAAAAGTCAAAAATGGCCATAAATGAGCTTGTCCGGGCCATAACAACATGTATGTCATTCATTGTGAGATTTTGAAATGACTGTTTATTTTGTTCACAGTCATTGGACGGCGTCTCATGCAAAAGAATTCAAGAGTTCAAAGGTCAAAATGGCCATAAATGATAATGGCATTATAATTCTTTAAAAACGCCATAGATAAGCTTCTCTTGTTTTGTGAAGAAAGCATGCAAAATATTCTGTGTCAATGCAGCATGTGGGGGTATACGTCACGTCTGTGACAAAGCTCTAGTTATATCAGTTTACAGCTATTCAGCTGTTCCAAATTACAGACCATTTTAGCTGAACACAAGACTCAAAGATAATTAAAACCAATATTTACAATAAACAGTTAAAATACAATTATTAAAAAAAAATAATGTGTTGAAAGTTACCAATATAAAAACATGTTAATAATTTATGCATTCAAGTATTGAGGGCCATGCTTTTTGTTTTTTCAGCGATGCCCGGAACATGGCCAGAGATGTCCACGAAACCCTGCTGACCATTCTCCAGGAGTGTGGGCAGCTAGACTCAATCCGTGCTGCAGACTACATCAAGAAACTGCAGAACAAGGGCCGCTACTCTTGTGATGTCTGGAGTTAATTCTTGCACAAGGGACACTACTCTTCTGGCACCTAGAGTCGTCTTTGCACAGGAGCCACTACTCTTGAGATGACTAGTAAAAACTATTGCACAATGGACACAATACTTTCATTGCATTGAGTTGACTTTTGCTGTTATGTTGAGTGTTGTAAATATGGATGATTAGAGCTCTCTAATATATTTTGTTTTATTCTTAGTCAAGCAGTTATTTCTTTGCTTTTATTGTTTTATGATCCACTTTTTTGGTAAGTGGTGAACATGATGAAACCATTCCAAAGTTGTCCCAGAATGTCAAGATGTAAAACCTTTTTCTTGTATTATTAGTATTTACTTGACTGTAATGATACCATTGTATCCAGAGCCTGTATTCTCAAAGCTCTTTAGGTCGCTGTGGTGTAATGGATATGGTGTCCGCCTAGCGACCGGGAAGTCACGGGTTCGATCCCCACCGAAGGATCGTTCTTTAGATCTCCCCCATAGACACCAAGTACTGGTTCTAGGCCCAGGAAACAGACTTGAGAGCATTGAGACGGTGTGTCGCGCGAAAGAATTACGTTGATATCTTCAAGGTCAAGGTCACAATTTGAGTTTGAAGGTCAAAAATGGCCAAAAATGAGCTTGTCCGGGCCATAACATTTTTGTTCATTGTCAGATTTTAAAATCATTTGGCACATTTGTTCACCATAATTAGATGGTGTGTCGCGCGAAAGAATTACGTCGATATCTCCAAGGTCAAGGTCACAATTTGAGTTTGAAGGTAAAAAATGGCCATAAATGAGCTTGTCCGGGCCATTACTTTGTGATTCATTGTGAGATTTTAAAATCATTTGGCACATTTGTTCACCATCATAAGATGGTATGTCGCATGAAAGAATCACGTCGATATCTGCAAGGTCAAGGTCACAATGTGAGTTTGAAGGTCAAAAATGGCCATAAATGAGCTTGTCTGGGCCATTTCTATGTCGTTCATTGTGACATTTTAAAATCATTTGGCACATTTGTTCACCTTTATTGGATGGTGTGTCGCACAAAAGAATTACGTAAATATCTCCAAGGTAAAGGTCGCCACAACTAAAAATAGATTGATTTTGAAACATCTATGTAACTATGAAAGGATGATAACTCAAGAATGCTTAGGCCTAGGATCATGAAACTTCATAGGTACATTGATCATGACTGGAAGATGACCCCTATTGATTTTCAGGTCACTAGGTCAAAGGTCAAGGTCACAGTGACTTGAAATAGTAAAATGGTTTCCAGATGATAACTCAAGAACGCTTAGGCCTAGGATCATGAAACTTCATAGGTACATTGATCATGACTGGAAGATGACCCCTATTGATTTTGAGGTCATTAGGTCAAGGTCACAGTGACTTGAAATAGTAAAATGGATTCTGGATGATAACTCAAGAACGCTTAGGCCTAGGATCATGAAACTTCATAGGTACATTGATCATGACTGGCAGATGACCCCTATTGTTTTTTGAGGTCACTAGGTCAAAGGTCAAGGTCACAGTGACTTGAAATAGTAAAATGGTTTCCGGATGATAACTCAAGAATGCTTACATCTAGGATCATGAAACTTCATTGGAACATTGATCATGACTGGCAGATGACCCCTATTAATTTTCAGGTCACTAGGTCAAAGGTCAAGGTCACAGTGACTCGAAACAGTAAAATGGATTCTGGATGGTAACTTAAGAATGCTTGCACCTAGGATCATGAAACTTCATAGGAACATTGATCATGACTGGCTGATGACCCCTATTGATTTTCAGGTCACTAGGTCAAAGGTCAAGGTCACAGTGACTCTAAACAGTAAAATAATTTCCAGATGATAACTCAAGAATGCTTACACCTAGGATCATGAAACATCATAGGTATATTGATCATGACTGACAGATGACCCGTATCAATTTTCAGGTCACTAGGTCACATGTCAAGGTCACAGTGACTAGAAACAGTAAAATGGTTTCGGGATGATAACTAAAGAATAATTAGGCCTAGGATCATGAAACTTCATAGGTACATTGATCATGACTGGCAGATGACCCCTATTGATTTTCAGGTCAGTAGGTCAAAGGTCAAGGTCACAATGAAAAAAAAATGTATTCACACAATGGATTCCCCTACAACTGACAGCCCATATGGGGGGCATGCATGTTTTACAAACAGCCCTTGTTATCCCCGCCAAAAAAAAATTTGGAGGGGATATAGTAATTGGTCCTGTCCATCTGTCCGTCCGGCTGAAACTTTGTCTGGAGCATAACTCCAAATCTATTCAATGGATTTACTTTAAACTTAGAATATAAACAGATGGCAACTAGGAGAAGTGCAGTGACAAAAGAACCATAACTCTATCTACCTTAGTTTTTTAATTATCTCCCCTTTTATATACTTTTAAAGTAAATTTTTGTTCGGAGCAAAACTCTAAATATACGAAAGGGATTTACTTGAAACTTGAAATATAAGCAGATGGCAACTAGGAGAAGTGCAGTGGCCAAGAACCACAACTCTATCTACCTTATTTTTTGAATAATCTACCCTTTTATATAATTTTAAAATAAATTTTTGTCCGGGGCATAACTCTAAATCTACTGAAGGGATTTACTTGAAATATAAACAGATGGCAAGTAGGAAAAGTGCAGTGACTAAGAACCATAACTCTGTCTACCTTAGTTTTTGAATTTTTTCCCCTTTTATATAACTATAAAGTAAATTTTTGTCCTGAGCATTACTCTAAATCTACTAAAGGGATTTACTTGAAACTTGAAATATAAACAAATGGCAACTAGTAGAAGTGCAGTCACCAAGAACCATAACTCTATCTACCTTAGTTTTTGAATAATCTCCCCTTTTATAAAATTTTTAAGTTAATTTTTGTCCGGAGCATAACTCTAAATCTACTGAAGGGATTTACTTAAAACTTGAAACTTAAACAGATGGCAAGTAGGAGAAGTGCAGTGACTAAGAACCATAACTCTATCTACCTTAGTGTTTGAATTATATCCCTTTATTAAATTTCAAAGTAAATTGTTGTCCGGAGCATAATGAATTATCTCCCTTTATTTGTTTTTACAAATATTATTCTACTCTCTAAAACAAATGTTGTCTTACAAGCAAACACATTTAGGCGGGGATTTGGCACTACTGTGACAAGCTCTTGTTTTCTAATTGAAATCAAGGTCAATTTTACACAAGGGGGTAACAATACACATTTTGAATTGTCTCCCTTTATCAGACTTTTTTCAACTGAAAACCTGGTTTTGTGACAATTTTGTCCCTTGTTACTATTGTTTTTTGTGACACCTGATTTTGGACACTAAAATGATTTAAATAAGGTTTATGTGAGTCTACCTACCTATTTGACAAACTAAAGTATTGGATTGGCCATCCAAAAGCATCCACTGTTTAACATATAGTAGCACTTGTTTGCAAAATACTAAGCTTAGTATTAATAACTTGAAGATATGCTTTACTTTAAAGCCACATAAATAATCAAATCAACAAATATTTCGTAAAATAAAGTTAACCAATAGAAAATCAGTGTTCCTTACAGCAATAGTTTCAACACTAGATGTGGTCAAGTAACATAGATTTATAGAGAAACAAAATGTGAGTTTTCACATAATCAAAGCGTCATCAGATTAGCACATCAGGGCAGAATTCTGGTAAAATAGCATTGTACAATTAACTGTCTAAAAATTAAGAATCATTCTATATGTCAAAAAATTTAGAATTGTGAAAAATAATTATTTTTTACTGGGTTCCAAATATTTTGAGTAATTGCAGTACTTACCGACTGTAATGAAGGTGCTTGAATATAATGCTCCTGTACACATAAAACTGCAGGTTCGTTGCTGATTTATGAGTGTGTCTGGCTACTACTTGGGTATTTAGATGCCTTGGAACCAGTGTTGCATTGAATTCCATATAAACTTCCTTTATCATTATATTGGAGCATAATTTGATGTTTCGTATTTTTGACAGATATTTTTATATTTAATCATGTATTTACTATTCAATTTGATGTTTAATCAGTCATTATCATGCTTAATAAAAATGGCAAACTAAAGTGTTGTTCATGTCAATAATTTTTCTGAAGTAAACTAGGTTTTATTCATAAATTATTTTCTTGATTGCATTTTTGATGCGTGACATGCTAAAGTTTGTCTTTTATCTCACTTTTACAGCGAATTCGGTTCATTAAAGCCCCATTGATTACATATCATCTATAATCAACGTCAGGAAATGACGTCAATATTTCGACGAAATGACGTCATAGACCCAGCGAAATTATCCAGTCAAACTAATTTTGTTTTAATAAAAATGTTTACAAAATAAAAAGTTGGATAAATAGAATAATAGATAAGTGTTGATTATAGATCAGGTTTATCATGCTCAGCATGAAAACGAAAAAGCACTCGCCAAGACTCGTGCTTTTTGTTTTCTAAGCCTTGCATGATAAACCTGATCTATAATCAACACTAACCTATTATTCTCTATATGTCACATACTGTGACTGCAGCTGTAGATCAGCCAGCGCAACAGGCAGTTTGGTTTGGAGCTATGTCATATATAGTCCTGCAAGGATTCTTGGTCTCATTAGCGGACAGGGTTGCTCTTGATCACATTTCTTGAATGTGCAGTCTTTCTAGAGCTTCAATGGCCACATATGGCATAAGGCCCTATTGGGCATGTCACAGCTCATTTGTATGCCCTTGTAATGTGAGAAGCATAAATGATTGCCTTTGTCTATATGTACACAGCTATGTCCAGTACATTCTTTCATTTTATTGTCTTGACTATAACTAAGGCATCAAAAGGCATTTTGGAAATGAAATAACTTGCCAGAAATGAGTGTGATCAACCACTTTTTTCTTCAAAAATATAAATGTTACACTTGAAAGTCAAAGGACATTCTGTCAACACCACACATGTGTGGGACGCATGTAGTTAATTTACAAGATGGCAAAACGCATGCATATCAGAGAATGTAGACCAGTGTATTTGTGTACATGTCTCAAGTATACCATTCAAATAAGTATTGAAGATGTATATAACATAAAGGTATCGAGTCTTTCCCAATAAAAGTCAACAACTTGATATAGAAATACATACAAACAACCAACAAGATAACTGGTACAAAAATTATAAATGAGTTGTTATCCACAAGTTAATGTAGAACATCTTCCAATTGGTGTTTGGAAATATGTAACATTAAATCATCTCATAATTATGTATTTAATTTTACGTATCTCTTTAGATATTACATCCTGCTAATGATACAGCGTGATTTGTCTGTTGCTTAACTATCAATGTAAATGATACAATCAATGAACAATCAGTAACTATTGTGATGTTGGTGCTTGGCCGCTATGATAAATGTCTTCCTTAATATCGGGCTGATGTCTTCTTAATATTTAAATGCATGTTCATTTAAGATATTAAACAATATGACATGATTGAAATGGAATGTCCCCAACACATCACTTGCTATCAAACAAAAGTACAACTTCTAAGTTGGGACAATATTTGCCTTTGATCAGCAAACACTTATGGAAAGTCCATCAACAATCTTGGGTCAATATGGAGATGTTTGCTGGGGACAGACACATGGACTAGGGCAAATCTATCTTTGATAGAGGAAGCACAAAAAACACTGCACTTCTGCACTATTTTTTCCCCTATGTCATTTCAGCACAATCTGAAAAAATACATTTGCATGAGAATGTCTTAGCATATTGACATATTCTTTGTAATTGTATGTGTTAAGACTATGTACTATGTACAAGTCTTGAATAAAATGTCTGTCTTTAAATATATTTCTTCAGCAATTTCAGGTGACTATGTCAATTCCAGGTGACTATGTCAACTCCAGGTGACTATGTCAATTCCAGATGACTATGTCAATTCCAGGTCACTATGTCAATTCCAGGTCACTATGTCAATTTTAGATAACTTTGCAGTAGTTACAAGCAGACTAAGAGTCCCTCACTATCAACAAGCCCCTAGGTCAAAAATCAACATTACAATTAAAGGTCACAAGCAAAAAAAGATCAAGATTTGCCTAAACTTTTTTAGCTGACAGTTGTATCTTTGTGACAATGCCACTCATGTTTAATCTGTCGGGACTATGCAACTCTTGTTTAATCTGTCATGACAATGCCACTCGAATCTGTCGTGACAATGCCACTCTTGTTTAATCTGTTGTGACAATTCCACTCTTGTTTAATCTTTCATGACAAAACCACTCTTGTTTATATATGTTGCGACAATGCCACTCTAGTTTAATCTGTCGTGACAATGCCACTCTTGTTTAATCTGTCGTGACGATGCCACTTTTGTTTAATCTGTCATGACAATGGCATCTTTGTTTAATCTGTCGTGACAATGCGACTCTTGTTTAATCTGTTGTGACAATGCCACTCTAGTTTAAACTGTCGTGACAATGCCACTCTTGTTTATATATGTTGCGACAATGCCACTCGTTAAATCTGTTGTGACAATGCCACTCTTGTTTAATCTTTTGTGACAATGCCACTCTTGTTTAATCTGTCGTGACAATGTCACTCTAGTTTAATCTGTCTTGACAATCCCACTCTTATTTAATCTGTCGTGACTATGCCACTCTTGTTTTATCTCTGGTGACAATGCCACTCTTGTTAAATATGTTGTGACTATGCCACTCTTGTTTAATCTGTTGTGACTATGCCACTCTTGTTTAATCTGTCATGACAATGCTACTCTTGTTTAATCTGTCGTGACAATGCCACTCTTGTTTAATCCGTCGTGACAATGCCACTCTTGGTGTCTCCTACCGGTTTCACCGGAGGGGACTTAAGGTTTTCGCTCTGTGCGTCTGTCTGTCACACTTTTCTGGATCCTGCGATAACTTTACAAATTCTTCATATTTTTTCATGAAACTTGAAACATGGATAGATGGCAATATGGACATTATGCACGTCATTTCATTTTGTTCCTACGTCAAAAATTCTGGTTGTTATGGCAACAAATAAGACTAGAAATACTGCTGAAAATGGTGGTTTTCTGGATCCTGCGATAACTTAAAAAGTTCTTCATATTTTTTCATGAAACTTTAAACATGGATAGATGGCAATATGGACATTATGCACGTCATTTCATTTTGTTCCAATGTCAAAAATTCTGGTTGCTATGGAAACAAATATATATATAAAATCTGATAATGGTGGAATTTCTGACAATGGTGGAGCCGTCAGGGGACATGTATTGCTTGGCAATAGTCTCGTTTAATCTGTCATGATAATGCAACTCTTGTTTATATATGTTGCAACAATGCCACTCTTGTTTAATCTGTCGTGACAATGCCACTCTAGTTTAATCTGTCGTGACAATGCCACTCTTGTTTAATCTGTCGTGACTATGCCACTCTAGTTTAATCTGTTGTGACTATGCCACTCTTGTTTAATCTGTTTTGACTATGCCACTCTTGTTTAATCGGTCGTGAAAATCCCACTCTTGTTTAATCTGTCGTGACAATGCCACTCTTATTTAATCTGTCGTGACAATGCCACTCTTGTTAAATCTGTCATGACAATGCCACTCTAGTTTAATATGTCGTGACAATGCCACTCTTGTTTAATCTGTCGTGACTATGCCACTCTTGTCTAAACTGTCGTGACAATGCCACTCTTGTTTAATCTGTCGTGACAATTCCACTCTATTTTAATCTGTCGTGACATTGGCACTCTTGTTTAATCTGTCGTGTCAATGCTACTCTTGTTTAATCTGTCGTGACAATGCCACTCTCGTTTAATCTGTCGTGACAATGCCACTCTTGTTTAATCTGTCGTGACAATGCCACTCTTGTTTAATCTGTCATGACAATGCTACTCTTGTTTAATCTGTTGTGACAATGCCACTCTTGTTAAATCTGTCCTGACAATGCCACTCTTGTTTAATCTGTCGTGACAATGCCACTCTTGTTTAATCTGTCGTGACAATGCTACTCTTGTTTAATCTGTTGTGACCATGCCACTCTTGTTTAATCTGTCTTTCAATTTAAAGTGATATGGGCATTTTTCACTGTTGAATTGAGCTGAAAAGAGTTAGTTAAAATGTGGTTACTGACCAATTATCTGCAACTCATCTTGCTACCAGTTGTTTATAAAAATATATATTATATTCAATATTTTACGTGATCACCCAGTCCTCTAAGCCGAAATAATCTGTAAAACAAAATAGTGTCTTTGTGTCGTCTGAACGAATCTGCACTAAAACTTGATTTAGATTCACATCGTAAATTGAATCATTTTTGTCGCCAGTTGTCAAAACGAAAGTATGGTTGATATTCAAATGCATTATTTTTCTCTTTCCGGGATATTGTTTTAGTATGTCGATGCTGCATTAACAAATATAATTGTATATGAAGTGAAAACACCAAAAATAAACAATGGTTGCGTTAGACATCTATAAACTGTAAGATAACCATAATATCACTTTAAGCAAAGATTTGAATTTATCTGGCAACATGTATTAGTAGTAAAGCCTACAATGTTGTTTACTCCACTGATCGTTTGGAGAAAATAGAGATTCATGTTTTCAGGTCTTCCGAATCATTGACAGCAAAGCACAAGTGCATGTCTTTTAACAATTAAGTTCACAAAATTGTACATTATCAAATAGGAAGAACACACATCAATGCTTGAAGCATCAATACAAAATATTTCTATAAATCTTTATTCAGAATAAATATTAGCACGTTTCACATGTGTAGAAAGTCATCAATTACATCTGTAAATTAAATACATATAAAATATATGTGTTCCAAATGATATATTTAATTGATTGACACCAATGACATAAACACTAGAAAAACTATTCCCTATTTTTACACTGAAAAAAATTCACTTTATTTACAACAAAAAAATGGTGTAAAGATCAATTTATAAAAGCACTGTCAAATTAATTAACAGCATAACATGGTTATTATCAGAACCTTGGTAATTTTACAGTTCATTCTGAACACTTTAATACATGTAGTAGTGCTTTCTTGTAGTTTAGATTCACATTATAACGCATTTGAACAAGCTCATTTTAGTAGAAGCTGAATATAAATGGCATAATAAAGAAACAACTGGAGAGCAAAAAGATGAAATCATCAATATTTCTATTTGCTGTGGAGAAATGCACACCACTTATTAATTACAAAAAATGCCTATAAGTACCGGTAATGAAGAAACCAAAACATAACAGAATTTAAAGAAACCACAAAGGACTGGCCAATTGATGACAACAAAACACAAAAAAATGACAACATTAACATTATTATAACAATTAATAATTTCTTCATTCTTAATTACAATCTTTACTACGAATAAGTGCAAGACATTATCAAAAGATTATCAAAACACTGTCTTTTTAACATTTCATCAGATGACAAAAAGTTGCCAAAAATCGTAGAAACAAGTGCCAAAGCTTTCACAATTTATTAAGACAATTTTGCTTAAACAACCCACAATACACAAAATGATGCACATATAAAACAAATAAAACTTATCCCTAATTGTCACTAATTCTATCGCTGTCTGCTGACTCTGATAGTTCTGTTATGGTGTTTGATGAACGTTTCATGGGCTTGAGAGGGGAGATCTGGCGACGGGCATATATACTCTTCACCTTCCTCATCACGCGACCTGCAGCATTGAAAACACAGACATTAAATAGTTTAATACATGTGGGTAAATGACATGATCTTAAAAATTTATTAAATCTGATAATTTTAAAACAGAATCATGGATTATCCATAGCACAACATAATATAAACAAGAATTTACACTTGCACTTAAAATCTTTAATCAAATCAGTTAATATTTTTTACAAAATGTTTTGTTTCACACTAAAACAAAAGAAAAATGGCTGAAATTATCAAATACACTGACAATTCATTAAAAACATACTTCCTACATGAACCTTATAGTCAAAACCCCATCCTAAGAGATTAGAAGTCACAACAGTTTATACAAGTTATGCATGGCTAATTAAATATCCAGCACCTTATGGTACTTATTAAGCAGAAATATATGTATGTCTGCCTTGCTTTATAGTCAGCTGTTACATACAAATCTCTTATGCGAAGCTTTTTAAAACAATCTGTTATTTATTTTGCATAACAATATTTACTTCTTGGTTAAAAAAAGACACAAGGTTAAAAAAAAATGCATAACAGCTTGAAAGTAATTTATAGACTTATCCTACATTTAAAAATTCTCAATCAGAATATTTTGTCTCTGTTTTTTTTTTAATTAACAGAAGAGCCATTTTAGAAACTTATATTTTTAAAATATGATCCAATTTTTCCTTAGTTTAAATCTTTTAAAAATACAAACTTTTGATGAAAGAACAGAGAGCAAGCATTTATATTTTATTTAAAAAGCTTAAAGCCACAAACCTTATTTGGCATAGTAAATTTAAGTATAAATAAGAAACATATTTCATCTATGCCAATAAGAATATATCTGGTGGTTACAAGGTATAAATCCGTCTTTTTTGCACTTTAAAACTTAAATAATAATCTTGTTTGTCAAAATGGAGGTATCATCTAGAAATCCTACTTTCGGTTTTAAAAGCAGTATCGTTTGAAAAATAATAAATTACTTGCGAACTAGGCTATAGATTTAATTTTATCTATGCCAATTAGAATATATCTGGTGGTTACAAGGTAGACATTCGTCTTTTTTGCGCTTTAAAACTTAGAAAGAATCGCGTTTGTCGAAATGAATGGACGTTTACGTCTAGAAATCATTCTTTTGGTTTTAAAAGTGGTACCGTTTAAAAATAATAAATTACTTCCTAACTAGGCTATAGATTTAATTTTATCTATGCCAATTAGAATATACCTTGTGGTTACAAGGTAGAAATACGTATTTTTTGCGCTTTAAAACTTAAAATAATTGCGTTAGTCGAAATGAATGGACGTATACGTCTAGAAATTCTACTTTCGGTTTTAAAAGCGGTACCATTTGAAAAATAATAAATTACTTGCTAACTAGATTTAATGACAATTTTGCACACTTTAAAATTGCATCTATATGTATTTATTTACATGTATTTCATTTCAAAGTCAGATGCAAGGTGTTTGGCTTTAACAATGATTGTCAGTACATTGTATTATATGGACTGTTTCAGACAAAATATTGGTCTTCTACCATATGAGTCGTGTTCTGAGAAAACTGGTCATAATGCATGTGCGTAGTGTCGTACCAGATTAGCCTGTGGAGTCCGCACAGGCTAATCAGGGACGACTCTTTCTGCCTTAATTGGATTTTTTGCTAAGAAGAGACTTCAATAACAAAAAATCTCATAAAAGCTGAAAGTGTCGTCCCTGATTAGCCTGTGCAGACTGCACAGGCTAATCTGGGACGACAGTTTACGCACATGCATTATGCCCAGTTTTCTCAGAACGCGACTCATTTGCTACCAGCAGAGCTCCATACCAGCCATTGAATGCAGGCAGTCTGGTCAGGAGCTTAGCTATCTGCTATAAAGCTCATTAGAATACAGGGTCTGGAGATACGCTGGCCGGAGAAGGTGTAACACCCATTTTTGCATGACAAGGCTCATGCAAAATGTGCTGCAGAGCTCACATTATACCATTACCCTTCCATCTTATCATCTTCATTCAAGAAAATTTTATACAAAACTAAAAATCTTCATCCTCCAAAGATTGAATGTAAATGGCTTCATGTTCCAAGAACAATATGGACATGTCAGCTGATGAAAATTCATAGAAAATTATATTATAAATTATGAATGTACAGACTTTTAAAGTACCGTAAGGAAGTATTTTTAATTAAAAATGGCCAAAGACCAAAATCACAGACAATTAAGTGAGTGAAATAAGGTGCGCACTAAATTTATTAGATAAACCAAACATTAATGTCTTTTTTATCACAAAAGAAGGAATAAGTTGTGAAAACCACTATGTCTGGATTAAATTAGTCTTTAAGAATGTTTTTATGGACAATACATTTACAGTTGAGGTGATGGAACACAAACTTTATCATTGACAGATACCAAGAACAATTCAGTTCAAGTATCTCAGTACTATGTACAGTCTGTAGTACTAAGGAAATGAAACTGAATGTAACAGTATAGGAAGGTAAATCCTTAATTAATTTTCAAAACCTGCTGTTGTTCTCTCTTTCACTTTAAGGGCTACCTTAAAAAATTCATAAGGTACAGTTGAATAGATTCTTTTCTAAAAAGGACCTTCTATAGGACCTCAGAAAACTGTTGATATTCCTGGAAAACTTAAATGATCAAATTGCTTTCAGGAAAATCTTAAATTGTTCCACAAAAAAAAAGGAATTTCCAAGATTTTTTTATGTTTAACATACTGAAAACCAAGAGTAAACATTACTCTAAAGATAAAATTCGGTATGATGAGCAACATTAATAACAGACAAGGAAGTCCTTTGTCCAGTGTCAATGAATGGTTTATTAAAAGAACAGGAACTACAACTTTAGCCTTTTTTCTTTTAAATCAGCGCGACAATATTGACCGGACACCCAAGCTGATTGATCTGTTGATTTATACATGTCCAGACAATGCTGGTTGAAATTTTTCAAATACGGATCATAAGCAACCAAGATCTCATGCGGTCACATATTATTTTTTGAATAAACTGACATCATGCGAACATATAAGAATAGAGCATATAAATTTAAATGTCATTAAAATGTTTAATCAAAAATCAATAAATACCTGAAAAATAACTGGATCTTAGCGACATAAAAATAGGCTTTTGTCAACCATATATGGATGTTGCATAAACAGTTTTATCAAATTGAGATCCAAATGGTCAAAGTCTTGTGTGGAAACAAACGAGCATTCAAGGGGCAATAACTCTCTGACACTCACTGGTCATCATCAATTAGACACTGTTTCATAAAAAGTTCCACAAAATAGTATATGGTAATAAGCATTTTAAACATTGTTTTTGTAACACCGGATTTTGGACACTCAATACGGTTATTTAAATATAATTATGTGAGTTTAGCTGCCTATTTGACGGATTATCACACAGGGTATACTGAGGTCAGAGCTGTACCTACCTGTCTCAACGTTGATCAAACAGAGCTGTACCTACCTGTCTCACTGTTGATCATACATGGCTGTACCAATCTGTCTCACTGCTGATCACACATAGCTGTACCTACATGTCTCACTGCTGATCAAACAGAGCTGTATCTACCTGTCTCACTGTTGATCACACAGAGCTGTACCTACCTGTCTTACTGTTGATCACACATAGCTTTACCTACCTGTCTCAACGTTGATCACACACAGCTGTACCTACCTGTCTCACTGTTGATCACACACAGCTGCACCTACCTGTCTCACTGTTGATCACACACAGCTGTACCTACCTGTCTCACTGGTGATCACACAGAGCTGTACCTACCTGTCTCACTGTTGATCACACACAGCTGTACCTACCTGTCTTACTGTTGATCACACAGAGCTGTACCTACCTGTCTCAACGTTGATCACACACAGCTGTACCTACCTGTCTCACTGTTGATCACACACAGCTGTACCTACCTGTCTCACTGTTGATCACACACAGCTGTACCTACCTGTCTCACTGTTGATCACACACAGCTGTACCTACCTGTCTCACTGTTGATCACACACAGCTGTACCTACCTGTCTCACTGTTGATCACACACAGCTGTACCTACCTGTCTCACTGTTGATCACACAGAGCTGTACAGACCTGCCTCACTGTTGATCACACTGTCTCACTGCTGATCACACATAGCTGTACCTACCTGTCTCAATGCTGATCACACATAGCTGTCCCTACCTGTCTCACCATTGATCACACACAGCTGTACCTACCTGTCTCACTGTTGATCACACACAGCTGTACCTACCTGTCTCACTGCTGATCACACACAGCTGTACCTACCTGTCTCACTGCTGATCACACAGTGAAGCTACCTGTCTTACTGCGGATCACACAGAACTGTTCCTACCTGACTCACTGCTGATCACACTGTGAAGCTACCTGTCTCACTGCGGATCACACAGAACTGTTCCTACCTCTCTCACTGCTGATCACATTGGAAGCTACCTGTCTCAGTGCTGATCACACAGAGCTGTACCTACCTGTCTCACTGCTGATCACACAGAGCTGTACCTAACTGTATCACTGCTGATCACACACGGCTGTACCTACTTGTCTCACTGTTGATCACACACAGCTGTACCTACCTGTCTCACTGTTGATCACACACAGCTGTACCTACCTGTCTCACTGTTGATCACACATAGCTGTACCTACCTGTCTCACTGTTGATCACACACAGCTGTACCTACCTGTCTCACTGCTGATCACACACAGCTGTACCTACCTGTCTCACTGTTGATCACACACAGCTGTACCTACCTGTCTCACTGTTGATCACACATAGCTGTACCTACCTGTCTCACTGCTGATCACACTGTGTGCACAAAGCTCTGCCGCCTCCTTCAACTTCCTCACTTCCTCTGCCTTCTCTAGAGTGGGAGTGCCTGAACAAACAACAAACTTGTATTTCTATATTACTGTAGCTACTTATTTACTAGGTACAGATGAAAACTGTTGGACATAAGACATAAAGGAAACAGTAAAAAAGTCCAGCTATCACTAGCAAATATAACCATCAAAGTGTCAATGTGTACACTTTACAAACATTATATAATATAAATGCCCCTGTGACCTTGAACTTTGACCTGTTGATGACAGATGTGTATATTGATTGGGTGATCCATCAAGACTAAGCATCCATTCACTTAATAATTCCATGTTAAATAATTTTTAGGATATTGTATGAAAATGGTTCTCATATAACAAGATCCTTAGACCTTGACCTTTTACCTCGTGACCCAAAAATCTATGGGCGTATTCCTATCACCCAAGCAACAATCATACCAATTAAAATGATAATAAACAAGAGGGCCTGAAAGGCCCAAAGTCGCTCACCTTAGATAACAAGATATTATTGGGACAAATCTTCTGACCAAGTTTCATGAAGATCGGAAAATAAATGTGGCCTCTAGAGTGTTAACAAGGTTTCACTATAGCCAAATAAGGAAAAATGCCCCGCCCCCTGGCAGCCATGTTTATCAACCAACCGGCATCACTTTTGAACTCTTTCAAGATATTATCGAGATGAATCTTCTGACCAAGTTTCATGAAGATCGGACAGTAAATGTGGCCACTAGAGTGTCAACAAGATTTTACTATAGCCATATAAGGAAAAAAGCCTCGCCCCTTGGAAGCCATGCTTTTAAAGCAAACATAATTATTTTCGAACTCATCCAAGATATCATTGAGACCAATCTTCTGACCAAATTTTATTAAGAGTGGACAATATATGTGGCCTCTAGAGTGTTAACAAGGTTTAACTATAGCCATATTAGCCATATTAGTTAAAATGCCCCACCCCTGGTGGCCATGTTTTTAAAGCAACCAAAACCATTTTCGAACTCGTCCAAGATATCATTAGGACAAATCTTCTGACCAAGTTTCATGATGATCGGAAAATAAATGTGACCTCTAGAGTGTTAATAAGGTTTTACTATAGCCATATAAGGAAATGCCCTGCCCCCATGGTGGCGGTGTTTTTCAACCAACTGGCATCATTTTTGAACTCGTCCAAGATATTATTGGGATGAATGTTTTGAGCGAGTTTCATGAAAATCAAACTTTTAACAAGATTTTACTATAGCCATATATAGCCATATAAGGAAAAATGCCCCGCCCCTTGGCAGCCATGCTTTTCAAGCAAATATAACCATTTTCAAACTCATCCAAGATATCAATAAGACAAATCTTCTGACCATATTTCATGAAGATTGGAAATAAATGTGGCCTCTAGAGTGTTAACAAGGTTTTACTAAAACCATATAAGGAAAAATGCCCCGCCCCTTGACAGCCATGTTTTTCAAGCAAAGGTTACCATTTTCAAACTCATCCAAGATATAATTGGGACAAATCTTCTTAGCAAGTTTCATGAAGATCATAAATTAAATGTGGCCTCTTGAGAGTTAACAAGGTTTTACTTTAGCCATATACAGAAAAATGCCCCGTCCCCTGGCGGCCATGTTTTTCAACCAACCAGCATCATTTTTGAACTCTTTCAAGATATTATTGGGATGGATCTTCTGACCAAATTTCATGAATATTAGACAATAAATGTGGCCTTTAGAGTGTTAACAAGATATTACTATAGCCATATATTTAGCCATGTAAGAAAAAATGTCCCGCCCCTTGGCAGCCATGTTTTTCAAGCAAAAGTTACCATTTTTTAACTCATCCAAGATATAATTGGGGAAACTAAATGTGGCCTCTAGAGTGCTAACAAGGTTTTACTATAGCCATATCAGGAAAAATGCCCCGCCCCCTGGCAGCCATGTTTTTCAACCAACCGCCATCATTTTCAAATTCATCCAAGATATTATTGGGATGAATCTTCTGACCAAGTTTCATGAAGATTAGTCAATAAATGTGGCCTCTAGAGTGTTAACAGGATTTTACTTTAGCCATATAAGGAAAAAGGCCCCGCCCCTTGGCAGCCATGTTTTTCGAGCAAACATAACCATTTTCGAACTAAACCGTCATATCCAGAAAACATGTTCTGACTAAATTTCATGAAGATTGGACCACAAATGTGACTTCTAGAGTGTTCACATGTTTTCACTATATATAGAAAACTGCCCAGCCCTCTGGCGGCCATGTTTTTTCACAGATCTGGACCATTTTCAAACTCGTCTGAGATATCAATGAAACCAATGTTTCCACCAAGTTTCATGATGATTGGGCAAAAATTGTGACTTCTAAAGTGTTCACAAGGTTTCTCTATAGCCATATAAGGAATACTGCCCCACCCCCTGGCGGCCATGTTTTTCAATGGACCTGTACCATTTTTGAACTCAACCAACATATCATTTAGACAAACATTTTGACAAAGTTACATGAAGATTTGGCATCAAATGTGGCTTCTACAATGTTCACAATGTTGTTGTTTTTTTTTACCTAGTGACCTAGTTTTTGACCCAGCATGACCCAGTTTCAAACTCAGTCAAGGTATCAATGGGACAAATGTTCTGATCAAATTTTATGTAGATCGGACAATAAATGTGGCCTCTAGAGTGTTAACAAGGCAAAATGTTTCCGACGCACAACGCACAACGGACAAAAGGCGATCACAAAAGCTCACCATGAGCGAGCTTACAAAAGCATTCTATAAGTATGCACAAACAGTTTCATTTAGGCTGGTTCATGAGGATAGAAATCTAAATGTTGGACTTAAAAAGATATACATCTAAAAGAGTTATGTTAGTACATATCTATTACTAAAATGTAATGCTATATTTGATGGGAGGGATAAACTTGAAATAATCACATGAAACAATAGACCGTGTGACATTAAAAGTGAATAAACCTGACTGGACATGTGGATCAAAATGACTGAACATGTGGGTCAGAATGACTGAACATGTGGGTCAGAATGACTGAACATGTGGGTCAGAATGACTGAACATGTGGGTCAGAATGACTGAACATGTGGGTCAGAATGACTGAACATGTGGGTCAGAATGACTGAACATGTGGATCAGAATGACTGAACTTGTGGGTCAGAATGACTGAACATGTGGGTCAGAATGACTGAACATGTGGGTCAGAATGACTGAACATGTGGGTCAGAATGACTGAACATGTGGGTCAGAATGACTGAACATGTGGGTCAGAATGACTGAACATGTGGGTCAGAATGACTGAACATGTGGGTCGGAATGACTGAACATGTGGGTTAGAATGACTGAACATGTGGGTCGGAATGACTGAACATGTGGGTCCGAATAACATAAAGCGTTCATCTGAGCCCAGGTCAAAGTGTTACAACATGTATATTCCAGTTGATCATTGAATAAATAAATTTCATCAAATACTTCCTGTAAACATTTATTGTAAAAATCATGTCATAGAAAAAGAAGTTTTAAAATAAACTGATGCTAATCAAACAGCCATAGACATACCTTCCATGCCAATCTCCCTCAGCATTTGTTCACATTTGCGTATCTTTTCCTCGTCTGTTCTACAATCCTTGAGTTCCCGGTCGTCACGCACAAACAAACGACACTCCCGGCATATCCTCTTCATGAGTCGCAGGCTGGGACTTTCCTCCACTACAGCTGTCTGAAATGTGTGTACAGATTTAGTCTGAAATGTGTGTACAGATCTAGTCTAAAATGTGTGTACAGATCTGTCTGAAATGTGTGTACAGATCTAGTCTGAAATGTGTGGACACATCTAGTCTAAAATGTGTGTACAGATCTTGTCTGAAATGTGTGTGCAGATCTGTCTGAAATGTGTGTACAGATCTAGTCTAGAATGTGTGTACATATCTAGTCTGAAATGTGTGTACAGATCTGTCTGAAATGTGTGGAAAGATCTAGTCTGAAATGTGTGTTCAGATCTAGTTTGAAATGTGTGTACAGATCTAGTCTGAAATGTGTGGACAGATCTAGTCTGAAATGTGTGTACAGATCTAGTCTGAAATGTGTGTACAGATCTAGTCTGAAATGTGTGTACAGATCTAGTCTGAAATGTGTGTACAGATCTGTCTGAAATGTGTGTACAGATCTAGTCTGAAATGTGTATACAGATCTAGTCTGAAATGTGTGTTCAGATCTAGTAAGATTACATGATCCTGACTCAATGTCCTTGTAACTTATATTTTTCTTCAGTCAAGATTTTAGTGTTGCTTACAAAAATTGATAAATGAAAGCCCCAAAATAAGTAAATGTTTTATAAAATGTGAACGTCTGAGTATGGCTACATGTTACATGTATGTAGATTTGGAAAGTTATAGAAACAAAGTTGAAGCTTTTTGGAAAAGATTTAGTTTAAATATGCTAATTCTACCCAATGCTAATTATATCCATGTAAATTACATATGGACCATACAAAATGCAAATATTTCTCTTTTTTTAAATAATACATGCTGCATTATACATTAAACTAACTTCAAAGACATTATTTATAGCCATACTTTCACTAAAGTCTCCCCTTCATCCTCCTCTGTTGTAGTATTCTGTAAATGATAAATCACATTGAAAACTGTAGGCTGTAAAAAATATTGCGTATGCCCTCCAAAGCAGGAAACTAGCCATGGGAAGGCAGCACTTTCAGGACTGTATATACATGTATCTGGACAAGGAGAATTACAAGTATATAGGAATTAAGAAAAAAAAATCCTAAAACAAGAGGGCCTGAAAGGCCAAAAGTTGCTCACCTGAGATACAAAGGAACAGACCTGTTCTGTGAAGACCAAGATATCATAAGAACAAATGTTCTGACCGAGTTTCATGAAGAGTGAACTATGAATGTAACTTTTCAACTCCAAACAAGGTTTTACTATAGCCCAATAAGGTTATGTTCCCTGCCGCTTGTAGCCAAGGTTTTCAACAGACCAGAACTATTTTTTCGAAGTCATCCAAGATATCATTAAAACAAATGTTCTGACCAAGTTCCATGATGATCGGACAATAAATGTGGCTTCAAGGGTGTTAGGTTTTTACTATAGCCATATGAGGAAAAATGCCCTGCCCTCTGGTGGCCATGCTTTTGAAAAAACCTCAACCATTTTCCAATTGTCCAAGATATCATTAACACAAATCTTCTGACCAAATTTTATGAAGATCGGACAATAAATGTGGCATCTAGAGTGTTACATGTAACAAGGCAAATGCTGACCCCAAACGACCCACAACAGACAAAAGACGATCACAAAAGCTCACCATGAGCACATTGTGCTCAGGTGAGCTACAAATAAGTATCATAACCAATAATCATTTATATGTGACCTTCAATAATGACTGTTACCTTATATATAAGTTGTGTATATGAATGGATATAATAAATCGAAAAAATCTTGATGTGCTGAAAGAAAAACCACAGTTTCAACAAGATTTGTAAACATATTTTTAATAAAAAATTAAGTGGGTGAACTTTGTATTTTTATTCTCACAATGGAAATTTAATTAAAAACATGTCTATTTAATTAATCTGGTCAATTCTTGAAAAGTTAAACTATCATAAAAATAAATTTTATCAAAAAATAATTTTAGTCTAAGACTTTAAATATCAACTGTCAACATTGACTAGGTACAAAATGAGAAATTCCCCATGATAACTCTGAATATCATTCGTTAAAAACTTCCTTGTTTGTACAATGATGGTGTAATCTATGCCATTAAATATCATCTGAAATGCCTGGCAAATTAATTGGCTAGTTATTGGTCTTCGCTGAGATTTTATTCACACAAACATTGTGTCGTTGATATGGCTAGTTATTGGTCTTGGCTGAGATCTTATTCACACAAACATTGTGGCCAAGTCTGCTTATGATATAAATACAACTATGTGAGTTTACAAGTGGTCAAGGTTAAAATCATATTCCCATAAACAATTTAACCAATGCTAGTGATATGCTTAAACCTATTTGGGCTATGGAGAGTATGATATTTGGCTTAGGGAGTGGGTGATGTTAATTTGGCTTATTTTGGAAAATTCACGGACCATATTTCAAAAATACTTCTTGCTGGTTATCCATCTTGATGAAAATTGTATGCCCACAAATCATTGTCACCCAGTTTCATGACAATACAATTAAAACATTTATTAGTAAGAAAGCAGACATGCTTTGCTTGGAAAAGAAATCATAGTTATATTATTAAAACAAGAGCACAGCATAACAGGTGCCAACGCTCGGCTGCTGATGCAGTTTTGAATAAATGAAAGCTTGTCAGAATTTTTTAATTTTTTTTTGGAGGTCACAATGCCATTGACCTTTTAACTATTGACCCAAAAATGGGTGTGGCGTGTAGAACTCATCAAGATGCATCTACATATTAAGTTTCAAAGTTGTAGGTGGAAGCACTTTGATTTTAGATTAAGGTTTTATCAAGGCGGACGGCATACAACGAGCTGGCTATGACAATACCTCGGGTTTTCTCCGAAAACAGCCAAGCTAAAAATATATCAAACTTATATTATTCCCACTTATATTATTACTAAGTGTCATAATTATCTCAATAATTCTTTTTGATTTAGAAAGTGGACAAGAATAATACAGCAATTTTTTCCAGGGAAATAAATAACATGTGCTTTAGACCATACTGCTGGTTTTCAAACTAGGCAGAGATTATATGCATTTATTTATAACCATTAAAGATATAAGAGTCTGAGATTGTCAAATTTATTTGGGTCTTATAAATTTCTTCTGGTGTTCAAAGAATCCTGTGTCAGTGACTGATGTTTCTTTACAGCAACAGAACAGTGGCAATCCAGCATTAATTTAAGGGAAAAACTAAAATCTCAATTAATATATCAACATGTTTATCTATCTCAATTAATATATCAACATGTTTATCTATCTCAATTAATAAATCAACATGTTTATCTATCTCAATTAATATATCTGTTAATCTATCTCAATTAATATATCAACATGTTTATCTATCTCAATTAATATATCAACATGTTTATGTATCTCAATTAATATATCAACATGTTTATCTATCTCAATTAATATATCAACATGTTTATCTATCTCAATTAATATATCAACATGTTTATCTGTCTCAATTAATATATCAACATGTTTATCTATCTCAATTAATATTATCTATCTCAATTTATATATCAACATGTTTATCTGTTTGCAAGTTAGTGCTTGCTTATGTTAAGAAACAAAATATGATGATTCAAGAATAACAACAACAAAAAAACTGACCTTTTGTTTGAGGTCCGCCAGGGGTATATCCAGATCCGAATCATCTAGATCCAAGTCAGAGTTGGGACATGCATGATCAGACTCAGTGGACTGAAACAAACAGATAGTTTCTAACATAATGACAACATTTTTTTTCCTGACTTCTGGGCAGTGACACACGGTATAAGACTATAGGGATAATACACATTTTCGAGGGCATGATCATCTGCGGGCCCTCGAAAAATCTGTTCCCCGAGTGCACAGCACGAGGGCAGGAACGGATTTTGAGAGCGCCTACAGATGTTCGATGTCCGAGAAAATGTGTACTTTCGCTATTATTGCATAAATAAATCACACATACCCCAAAAAAAATTGAATAACATTGAAAACAATATATTTTGTTCATTTGACATCGACAAAATAATTCGATTATTTTAAGACAGTTTAAGGTTGTGTTTTACATATGCCTCACTTGGTCATCATCCAAAATGACGAGGCTTTACCTTCGGATAGGCAGTTTTTCGATTTAAAATGTGTTTAAACAGTGGATTAATGCAAAGTTGAAATGCAGCCACGCAAAGTAAGAAATGAGGAATTGTTTTGGAATTTACAGCAGGAACGTTGAAGGTACATAAACACTTACATTTACAGCATAGTCTTTTGAAAGTGTTGAGTAAATAACCTTAACTTCATTGACGTTGCCAATAAAATAAAGCTGTTGTCAAGAGAGTGCAGATGGTATAACTTGAAAAGTGGATTGAAATAGTCATTATCCCTGCATGCATGAGGAAACTGGTGCTTATTCAGTTCCCTAATTATGCTTGGAAAGTCGTCGAAGGCTGGCGATGGAAGTAACTGCGCGTGGACCAGATTATGGATATGAAAAACACATAACAGGGCTTGAACGGCATGTGAATCGCATTGTTCATACACGATTTCTCCCGTTCAAGCCCTCCTTTTGCCAAGTTTCTGCACCCCGCCAGATGGCATTATAGATAGAGTTTATGCAATAATAAATAAGAAAGTCAGCAGAAACATTAATTAAATTGGATCTCTAGGCTTAGTAGTAGCCATATTCATTATACTTCAATAACCATAAAATACTGTGAAACCATAATTATTCGTCCGACATTAATTTTCGCCTTTTTCATCCTTCGACCGATGGACAAATTCAAGATCCTAACGAACAATCATGTCCCATATTTGAAACAAATAAGACTGAATTACCGTAGGCATGAGGTATTTAAATCCAGCGTAATCCACGCATATACACAGGGCTCGAAATTAACACTCGCACACTCGCAAAATGCAAGGAAAAAAGATTGCAAGGTAAGTTATAAGCCACTAGTATTTTTTGCAAATAAAGAAATAGTGGTAAAAAAAAAAACGAGTTATATTGCTTAATGCGTTCGACGGCGTGAACGCTAAACCGTAGGTCAATTTTTTGAACGTCCGAATACCCATATGCGGAAGCGCGCACCTTGTTTGTTGACTGGTATACTTATAATACAGATACCCGGATGGTATTGATACAAAGAACATGAAACAGTCGACTATTCACACTCAAGTTTAATCCGGTTTTGACACATTATACAGTGTACTGACAACTGACATTTCCTGTAAAACGCGAATGCAATAAGGCTGTATCGAATGCGTCGACTTCGTTTAGGTACAATAGTGTTGATTAGCGCTAATTGTTAACAACTTTATTACCCATTGTGTGTATTGTGTTTTTCAGGGGTGTTGCAGATTATACAGCCTACACGCGGCGAATCCGGATTAAAGACAATACTATTAAACGCAATTAAAATATGACGATGTGTGATCAACACCTGACTGAAATATATTCTGCGCTTTGTTACAGTTTGACTGTGATAGTAATAGAAAAAGACTAATTGGCAATTGGCTTCGTTGTTTAAAACACTCGTTAACGATTATTCAGTCCCACTTATCCGCTAATCATAACAAAGAACGTGTCAATGACATAAAATAATAAGGGACAGTTACTATCACCTAAAATAACAGACTTGTTAATTGGCATATGCCAAACAAGGCCCACCTCCTACAAGTGACTACCAAGTGTCACCTTTCTTTCCCCAGCACGATTTTTTCGCAACCGCGTATTACATGTATTACAAACAAATCGGACGTTGTTTTTTTTTCAAAACCAGAAATAGACGAATTTAAGAGCGGACGAAATAGTCATTTTTATATAAAGGGCGAAATTTTGTGCCGACGAAAATAAATGATTTCACAGAAGACTGCTACACTTCACATGTACATGTATAAACATACATGTTTACAGGTAAGTTAATGTAAAATAATACTGATTACTAGTATTGACATAAATTTATAACAACAACAACCTACACTGTAGTGTTCCAAAAAATATAAATATTGTTTTAAACTATTGGATTAAAGCTAGAAAACAAATATTATTAAACAGGATTTTATTTAAACTTACAGAAATCACTTTCGTTTTGTTTGCAGTTGCTGATCTTTTTACTTTCCTGATGGGTGAATCTTCTAAAACCAGTGCTGCTTCTCTTACAGCTGCATGTTTAACATGCTTGTCTTTACCTCCAAGCTCTGCAGGATCATCCTCACAAGTGTCTTCACTAATGATGACACATTCGTCTTCAGTCAAGTCCAAACATTTCAAGGTCATATTTTGCCGATCTGTCACAGAGCCTACTCTTGCCTTGCCGGCCAATGAACACCTTTGCTGAAGTTTTTTGGATTTAACTCCAAGTCCTTCCCCAATATCACTTTCTGTACTTGTGCTGCCGATTTCAAAGACATCAGATTTCCTTTTTAGTTTGCTACTATGGAGTGTTAAGAGACTCTTAGATGACTTTTGCTTTAATTTCACAAACTTATTTCCATGTTTGATTTCTTGGTCTGAATCCTGAGACAGTTCATACTCAGACGAATTTACAAGCGTGTTTTCCGTTCCACTTGATTCAGTTTGCACAGTCACACTATCAATGCCATGCTCTTTCATTGACATTTGTCTACCTCTGCCTTTGATTCCTTTAGATAAGGCAGAAATATTGAATTTATGCTTTGATTTAGGATTGTGCATTAAGAAACTTTTACGCTTGTGAAAGGTAGAAAGTCGTTTTGATCTATCTTCCTTTTTAACACTTTGTTTATGCCCATTTTTTTGCCCGATGACTTTCCTTTCTGTTATATCATCACTCTGACTGACACTTAAAGATGAAATCTCTGACTCATTCAGTGAGGGTAAAGAATCACAAGAACTGTTCAGTACAACCTTAGCAGACTTTATCTTGCCAAGCCAGTTTTTAACACGCTTTCCAGACTCCGAATGGGCTCTAGAATGGTTAATTTTCCTTTTTTTGGGTTCAGTGTTTGTTTTTAAGGCCTTTGTTCTTGCTGCAAGCGCAGACAAGGGTTCATCTTCTGAATCAGAATCTATTTTACTTACTTTTGTCTTTATATTGTCTAAACTCTTTGATAATTTTTTAATATGCTGTTTTTTTTTCAGAGAACTAAAATCTGCATCAGAGTCACTTCCAGATGAAATCAGAATTTTCTTTCTCTTGATCACCTTTTCACTTGAAGCTGTTCTTATTGCACCACTGTGTTTCTCATACTTAACTGGAGTCTTATTTACAAGCATGGAACTTGTATTGGGACCAAACACTTCCTCCACAGACTTCCTCCGCTTTTCTAACTTCTTCTTTTCAATTTTTTCCAGGACTTTGGCTTGTTTTTGTTTTCTTTGAGGTGATTGGTCACTGATCAAACTGAGAGTGTCTGAACTATTTCCTTCATTTAAAAGCTCTGAATAGTGCTTTGTTGCTTCAATACCCACTGGTTGTGAAAAAAATAATATTAAGCTATACTGGACATACAAAAACAACAAATTTACTTAAATTTTACTCCTTACATTTTTTTTAAAGTGTTATTAACAAGTACATGTACTATTTACAAACAATGACAACAAAACCCAAATAAATAAAATACTTACAAATGTGTTAATATTCATTTAGATACATGCAATCACATAGATGGTTTCATATATGTACACAAATTCATACTAAATTTAGAAAATTTACAAGGTTTCAATATTTGCATTTAAAAACATCAAATCAACAGCAGAACAGGTATTCAACAAAGGTAATTTTATCATTACTGTTCGAGTTGCTGTCCTTTTTCCGGTCCACAGACATCTTAATCTTCTTTTCACGTGCCTCTCTGAGTCGATCAAGCTGTTTATTTTGTTCAAGCATTTCATCCACCTCCAGGTCACTGCCTGTAAGGCTGGACACACTTGAGGAATCATCATCAGAAGCTGTTCATAGAAAATATTAAAATTTGTTATAAGTCAAGCTGTTTGGTAAATGAAAATTAAAATGGTTTTTGTGACTCCATATTACATGGATGTAACATTATATTTTTTTTTTTATTAAATCTTGTTATATATGTATTGTCTTGTCTTGTCTAATGATTTTCATTAAATAAACTATAAAAGGACAATAATTTCTCTCCTTATAATGTTCCTGAAGTTAAATCATCTATATGCACACTCATTTTAGATAAATATGTCTAGTTGTCATGCAATTGAACAATAAACAACATTGTATTAAACATTGTATTGATCTATCTATAAAGACAGAATATCAACATAATAAAAATGTGTACATATTACAAGGCTTTCGTCAGGAAATAACAGCAGACCTGATTATAAGTTAACCCTTTGAATGCTGGGAAATTTGTCATCTGCAAAAATGTCGTCTGCTGAAT
The DNA here is from genome assembly GCF_020536995.1 of Dreissena polymorpha. Taxonomy (NCBI): domain Eukaryota; kingdom Metazoa; phylum Mollusca; class Bivalvia; order Myida; family Dreissenidae; genus Dreissena; species Dreissena polymorpha. The sequence goes on along the minus strand of NC_068355.1, from coordinate 95,484,851 downwards.
TTCAAAAATTAGCATTTTCTTTGATTTTTTTCAAAGAATACTGTCAGAATAGCAAACAGTTTGGATCCTGATGAGAAGCCACGTTTTGTGGCGTCTCATCTGGATCCAAACTGTTTGCAAAGGCCTTCAAAATTCGGTTCCAGCACTGAAAGAGTTAAATAACATAAGGTCATTTTGCAACAAGTATGGGAGACAGCCAAATACACAAACCAAGTAGTGAGCGGATGGCATCAGACACCTTCAATGTTGATGACTTGGGTTCTTTCATTTTGGCTGTCTCAACTCTCTCAGACTTGTGCCTGCTCTTCGAGGGATCTTTTTGATTGTCTGAACTTGCTGCATGCTCATTGGATTTGGCTGCTGAGCTTGCAGTCTTCACTCCTGGGGATTTTGCTTTATACAGATTGTCTGCATCCACTACTTGACCTTAAATACAAATAATATTACTAGGCTAAACATAACATCCATTTTAAGTTTAAAAGCACAGGAAATGAATCGCCTATAAAAATACGCACTAGACATGCATCATGAATGTTCATGTATGGTTTTAAAAAAAATTACACTTGTCATGCCAAGATGGATCTTGATTTATCTGTGTCTAATGTAGTTCGAGACCAGATTCCTCATACACTTGTCAGGAGCTATGCTGTCCACTTTTGGGACCATGAAACCTTGCCTGACTTTATAGCAGACACAGTAGTTCATGACAAGACTGGGGAACTGCACAGGCTGGTCTGGAGCTACATAAGTGGTATACGACATAACAACAATTCTCTATGATGCAGCAACTACTTATAACAAAATTAAAAATTTTACTAAAATCACTTGGCACTGAATTATTTTGAAAATAAGTGGGCAATACCGGCATCATATACATGTAAGTCATTTTCCTATCTTTGTGCTGAGAAAGGTTCTGACAAAATGTTTATAATTTAACCTCAACATGACAGAACAGAATTTAAGCTTTTGCCACTTTATGTTACCCATATATTATACCTTTCAAGATGGAACGCCTGTTTGTTTTCTCTCCAACAATGTTTTCCTTATTTCCAGGTGAGACCTCCTCAGTTTTGCTGCTTTTATTGATGTCAGAGTAACCCTGTAGTATAATTGTAACTTACCTTCTATAAATGAATTAGAATTAAGGAGGAAATAGTACAGGTAACACATAAGCAATGTAATATATAAATTATTCTACATAGTATACCAACAATACAAATGGATACTAACAATTATAAGTGCTGAATTTATCTTTTTCTACTGATAAATGATAAGCTTTAATCAAATTTTGACTTATATTAAATTATCTAATTATTTCTGCAGTCTGAATTGTGTATAAATAAAAACACCCAGTTATTGATTTCCTCTTGAGATAAATATAAACAGGTTAATTTGTTGAATTAATATCCCCCGCAAATTAAATTTTGTATATAGATATGTGAAAATCCCTTGATATCCCATAATAAATAATTAAGAGTAATAATATTTGTATGCATTTCCATGCATGAAGTTTCATTATGAAATCGTGTATGGTATCTGAGATATAAATGTAGCCCTTTTAATTTATGTCACAAGAATACCAATGGGCAATAACTCTTATTTAATAAAGTTGAGGGTTTTGGTTCTTAAGAAAGGCAATTCTCCTTATTGGCACTTCTCCTCATTGATATCTACATACCCATGAAGTTGCAGGTTAATATCATATATATTCTCTGATATACATGTACAACCATGAAAAGATTGTGACAGAGCGAATTCTAGAAGGATTTAAAAAAAAATCAACAAGAGCTGTCAGAAGACAGCGGGGAGCGCGCTCAACTATTCGAGTGCTTGACAGTATAACATAAGTCATCATGGAGAGGGGGGGGGGGGGGGGGGGGGTCGTATAATGTGGGTGGGTGGTCATTTAATAGATGATCTTTCAAAAATAAGGAAAAAAAAATATTTTTTTTTGGGGGGGGGGATTCTGGGGTGGGGCATGAGGGATGGTTTAGGTGGAGTGCATTGTGGTATGTCAGGTTCATGTGTAGGTGTTGTGTTGTCAAAGTGTCAATCAAATGTGATCATAAATAAAGAAGTTATGGCAATTTAAGCAAAATGTTCAAATATCTAAGTATAAAAGGGACCATAATTCTGTCAAAATGCTTGATACAGTTGTCTGCTCTTGTTTATAGATTGGGGTCATGTTGGTAAAGAAGTATGCAAAATATAAAAGCAATATGTCAAAGGACATAGGAAATATTTGGGGTTGTACGCGAACTTTAACATTTGCACGCTAACACTAACGGGAATGGAAATGCCGACGCCGGGGTTAGTAGGATAGCTCCACTATATATATATTTCATATATAAAAGTCGAGCTAAAAATACAACGGGAAAATTATGTGACATGTGGCTTGACCGTCATAACAGTTGTTGGTTATAACAATAGGAATTTGATATTAGGCTATGCTTGGAACCAGTTAAATCTCTGCGCAGCGGTTGATCTAACTTCTGAACACAAGGTAAGGTTACCTTTGCTATGGAAGTTTAAGTTGTGATGCTGCATTAGGTAAAATGTACTATTAAATGAGTCGCGTTCTGAGAAAACTGGGCATAATGCTTGTGCGTAAAGTGTCGTCCCAGAGTAGTCTGCACAGGCTAATCAGGGACGACACTTTCCACCTAAATTGGATTTTTGCTAAGAAGAGACTTCATTTAAACAAAAAATGTCACAAAAGCGGAAAGTGTCGTACCTGATTAGCCTGTGCGGACTGTTTTCTCAGAACACGACTCAAATGATAAGTATCTTGGACTCATTACAAGGAACCAAAATACAGTTCAAAGTTATATATTTCTGATTTAACTTTCCCCTTCAATATGTGAGGCACAGTGGTGTAGTGTATATGGTGTCCGCCTAGCAATCTGGAGGTCACCGGTTCGATCCCCATTGTGGGAGCGTTCTTTAGTTTCCCCACATTGACACCAACGACAAGTACTGGTTCTAGTACTGTCTTAGAAAACTTGACGTGTTTCAAATAAGCCTTAGGATTTCTATGTACAATGTAAGAAAGCTAAAATAAATAGGTTTAGACTAATATGTTAGTTTTTAATGCATGTGTATTCTATATCAATGTACTTACTGTTTGTTTGACTGCTAAATTTTTAACAAAGTTAAGGACCAGATTATTTATCTTGTCTCGCTCATCTGTACTCAGTTCCCTCCCAACATGTTCTTTGTATTTCTGTCTCACATGCTTCTTAGTTATTACACTGAAATAGAAAATCATTAGCATACTCAATTAAGCTCTTAAACAAAAATGTCAAGATAGCTATTAATTTGTTCATGATGTACAAGTATTGTGTAGGTAATGTAATAACTCGCCGTTTTAACAGTTTGTCCCTTAATAACTTGTCACATATTGCAATCTTGACTCTTTCTTTCGTAACAACTTCCCCTTAATTTCATTAATAAATGTTGCTATACATTTATTCATTTGGTGTACATGTAATCTGAGAGCATTTTACAATAAACAAAAAAATTGTTTTAATATGTTATTGTTTTTTGTGTATCATCAATGGTCTCAAGCACTTGAACTCAGTCTGTTGTTTATTTTGGCATCAGTATCTTTGTGATCTTGGAAAAAGGAGACTCAGGACTCCTGTTGTAAAATCCTAGTGAGAAACCTGTCTTAATTAAATAAAACTTACTTTATTTTAAAATGCCATAATTGAGAACACTAAGTCTTGCATAAATTACTTTATACTTTATACCGGTAACATTTCACCACATACTTTTCCCACAGTAACAAAAATTTCTATTATCATCTGTATTTAAATTTCAGGAATGAAAACTAATTTATTTTATTTAATTTTACATGTTGACCTTATTTATGGAGGCACATGAACCAGATTCTAACTCAGCCTATATATTTTCAAGATAAACATTGTGAAGACTTCCATCTTGACCTAATTTCGTCACTTAAATGTGTCTAATTAACTAAATAGTGTACTGGTTTAATTTCTATCTCATGTCCCAGTGCTATATAGATGCCAGATCGACATTGATCATAACAGGCATAATCCAGCATGTGAACTGTGTAGCAATTGTTTAGCTCAGTGCAAATCTTTGTTGGTCCTAGAACATCCAGGAATGTCCATGGGGCTCCACAAGGCCAACATTAAAGTTTTGGGAAGTTGGAAACTCCTGTATTGATCATTCCGGGAATATTGAGGCATCAGAGGTGGTCTGTTTAGCTGCCATATAAGGGCCAGGTAGAGCTGTATTACTGCCTTTGTTGTCTGTGTGAGTCTTTGACAGTCCAACAACAGCCCGGCCAATCAAGTACCAGTTTAAGGGTTGTATAGGGACCCTTTACAATCGTTACGCTGAATATACCTGTATTTTTTATATTTATGCTATCACAACGGATCAGCATGGAGCTACTTAGGTGGAAAACAGGAAAAAAATATGGTGGAAATATGGCAGATTCATGGACTACATGAATTACGCACGAACTCAAAATTAACACCGACGATATCGGATAGTTAGGGTGCTTATAAGGACTTTCATGGTGAATACATGTTGTAAAAATAGGGAGTTTCAGGGAGGAACATGGAATAAAACGGACAATGGTGGATATTAATAAAATACATTTTATTAGAAATTCTAACATTGACGATGAGATGAGGACTGAAAACAAGCTGACAAGATGCCAGCTTCACTGCAAAAATCTCAGGTTGCAAAAGTGGAGATTCAATAGATGAATTCAGCTCTTTTTTCTAATCCCTGGTAGACTTTCAATATGCAGTGCCTTCCACAGGCCATTTAACCAGACATTCCCAAAAGTGCCGGACCCTCGGACCTTAAATATATACCATTTGCCGGTCCGAATGTCCGGCAAATAATTCAAGAGCTTAAGTGTATTTATTTCAAAGAATTAAAACTTGAAAATAAGCGAGAGCTATTATGAACTATGAGAAGGAACAAGAGCTGTCACCATAGGATGACTTTTGCCCCCTATAAATGCTTGATAGAAGTTATGAGCTTTTTTCGAAACCTTAACACAGATTTCGAAACATAAAGGCAGACCCTAAGTTCAAGGTCAAGGTCACAGGGGTCAAAATGTTTGTGCGCATGGAAAGGTCTTGTCCATATACACATGCATACTAAATATGAAGGTTATATCTCAAGGGACATAGAAGTTATGAGCATTTTTCAAAACCTAAACACAGATTTTGAAACCTAAACGCGGACCCTAACTTCAAGGTCAAGGTCACAGGGGTAAAACATTTTGTGCATATGGAAAGGCGTTGTCCATATACACATGCAATACAAATATGAAGGTTATATTTCAAGGGACAAAGAAGTTATGAGCATTTTTCAAAACCTAAACGCAGATTTTGAAACCTAAACGCGGACCCTAACTTCAAGGTCAAGGTCACAGGGGTACAAAATTTTGTGCTTATGGAAAGGCGTTGTCCATATACACATGCAATACAAATATAAAGGTTATATCTCAAGGGACATAGAAGTTATGAGCATTTTTTGAAACCTAAACGCAGATTTCGAAACCTAAACGCGGACCCTAACTTCAAGGTCAGGGTCACGGGGTAATTTTTTTTGTGCTTATGGAAAGGCCTTGTCCATATATACACATACATACCAAATATGAAGGTTATATCTCAAGGGACATAGAAGTTATGAGCATTTTTCGAAACCTAAACGCACATTTCAAAACCTAAACGCGGACCCTAAGTTCAAGGTCAAGATCACAGGGGTAAAAAAAATTGTGCGTATGGAAAGGCCTTGTCCATATATACATGCATACCAAATATGAAGGTTATATCTCAAGGGACATAGAAGTTATAAGCATTTTTCGAAACCTAAACGCAAAGTGTGACGGAAAGACAGACAGACGGACAGATAGTTGGACAGACAGATGGATAGTCCGATCACTATATGCCACCTTTTCTTCGAAAAGGGGGCATAAAAAATACGTCATATTTTTGGCTAACATTCATGAAATGTTAATGCGCACGGCACTGATTACTTCATCCTTTGCAAGTAAATCTGTCTTATACGGTTAAATGAAAACACGATTGTTGCAGTTGGGGTATAAACAGTTCATTCTGAATCAAATTTGCTTCATAGTGCTTTTTCATTGATTTATATATCTTTGTGAACAGTTTGTTGACATTTGAAGTTTAATTTTTAGCTGTCATATAATTTTGCAACAGGGAAATATTTGCCATTGCTATTTTCTTTAATTCCGATAATTGTTTGTGCATAAAAACTTTTAAATGATTTAATTGATATCCCAAACATGTTCTGTTGTTTTAGGTACTTCTTTGATTCCTAACAAGTATAAATGTGATTTTTTTGTAAAAATAGTTTATTGAAAATCTTCACTGTCACAAAGAACTATCCGTATCTGAAAACACTTGTTTTAAGAGCAATTGGCTACCAGTATACAATTTTTGAATTTCCGATTGAGAAATTGCATTGTTTTTAAAATTTCGGTTTAAATATTTTTCTTTAGAATACTGTGTGTTGTTGTTTTGTTTGTTTTCTTTGTTCAGTGTTGTGTTTTTTATTTTTATTTCATTTTTTCAATTATCATTATGTCAATTAATTTGAGTTGTTTATGTGATGTTTCGGTCCTATGAATCCCAGTCCGGTCCTGCAAGTTTTTTAAGTCCACAGGACCGAATGTCCTTTGCACTTTGAATACTTTTGGGAATGTCTGTTTAACAGTCCCTCACCGGGACGCTTTAATTTTAAAATCAGAGTCCACGGGGCGCCTGAAATTTTCTGATCAGTGTATTTTTGCTGTTACTGCAACTAGCCATTCTAAAGATCAAAGCGATATTGACTTTGCCGAAAATTTTGAAACCGATTGACGATCCTTTGTCAACTACATCTAAAGCTTTACCCAACTAAAGCCCGCTAAGGACGGAGCATCGCTGTATTGGAAAATCAATATTGGTGAATAAAAGCATACGCTTTGTACAAGTGACAGCACTCGTAGGCAGGCACTACCTGCAGTTAAATCATGCAGACAACTCGTGACATACATGTAATTGCCACTGAAATCTTGGCCAGTTACTTTGAAGACTAATGATGGCTGTAATCCTCGTGGAAGTTGTGCATTTCATGAATAATACTGTCAAATAATTTAATCGATTTGTTAAGAGTTTTAACAAATTATCATTGAATTCATTACGCAACCGTTAATGTTTTCTTGAAGTCTCAAATGAGCATAATTGAATTTGTAATCCGAAATCCACCTCCGAATGTAAATGTTAGCTACGTTAACAGATTCTTGCTTCAAATAAACAATGATAATTTATTTTGTGTTGACCCTTTGTCTCAACAAGAGGGCCTGAAAGGCCCAAAGTCGCTCACCTGAGATAACAAGATATGATTGGGACAAATCTACTGACCAAGTTTCATGAAGATCGAAAAATAAATGTGGCCTCTAGAGTGTTAACAAGGTTTTACTAAAGCCATATAAGAAAAAATGCCCCGCCCCCTGGCAGCCATGTTTTTCAACCAACCGGCATCATTTTTTAACTCATCCAAGATATTATCGGGATGAATCTTCTGACCAAGTTTCATGAAGATAGGACAGTAAATGTGGCCTCTAGAGTGTTAACACAATTTTACTATAGCCATATAAGGAAAAATGCCCAGCCCCTTGGAAGCCATCTTTTTCAAGCAAACATAATTAGTTTCGAAATCATCCACAATATCATTGAGACCAATCTTTTTACCAAATTTCATGAAGATTGGACAATAAATGTGGCCTCTAGAGTGTTAACAAGGTTTTACAATAGCCATATAAGGAAAAATGCCCCGCCCCTAGTGACCATATTTTTAAAGCAACCAAAACCATTTTCGAACTCATCTAAGATATCATTGGGACAAATCTTCTGACCGAGTTTCATGATGATCGGAAAATAAATGTGACCTCTAGAGTGTTAACAAGGTTTTAATATATAGCCATATAAGGAAAAATGCCCCGCCCCGTGGTGGCCATGTTTTTCAACCAACCGTCATCATTTTGGAACTCGTCCAAGATATCATTTAGACCAATCTTCTGACCAAATTTCATGAAGATCAGACTATAAATTTGGCCTCTAGAGTGTTAACAAGATTTTACTATAACCATATATAGCCATATAAAGAAAAATGCCCCGCCCCTTGGCAGCCATGTTTTTCAAGCAAAGGCTACCATTTTCGAACTCATCCAAGAAATCATTGATACTAATCTTCTTACCAAGTTTCATGAAGATCAGAAAATAAATGGGCATCTAGAGTGTTAATAAGGTTTTACTATAGCCATATAAGGAAAAATGCTCCGCCCCCTGGCGGCCATGTTTTTCAACCAACGTGCATCATTTTCGAACACGTCCAAGATATTTTTGGGATGAATCTTCTGACCAGGTTTCATAAAGATTGGACTATAAATGTGGCCTCTAGAGTGTTAACAAGATTTAACTATAGCCATATATAGCCATATAAGGAATAATGCCCCACCCCTTGGCAGCCATGTTTTTCAAGCAAAGGTAACCATTTTTAAATTCATCCAAGATATCATTGGAACACATCTTCTGAGCAAGTTTCATGAAGATCGTAAAATAAATGTGGCCTCTAGAGTGCTAACAAGGTTTTGCCATAGCCATATAAGGACAAATGCCCCGCACCCTGGCAACCATGTTTTTCAACCAACCGTCATCATTTTGGAACTTGTCCAAGATATCATTTAGACCAATCTTCTGACCAAATTTCATGAAGATCAGACTATAAATGTGGCCTCTAGAGTGTTAACAAGAATTTACTATAACCATATATAGCCATATAAAGAAAAATTCCCCGCCCCTTGGCAGCCATGTTTTTCAAGCAAAGGCTACCATTTTCGAACTCATCCAAGAAATCGTTGATACTAATCTTCTGACCAAGTTTCATGAAGATCAGAAAATAAATGGGCATCTAGAGTGTTAATAAGGTTTAACTATAGCCATATAAGGAAAAATGCTCCGCCCCCTGGCGGCCATGTTTTTCAACCAACCGGCATCATTTTCGAACACGTCCAAGATATTATTGGGATGAATCTTCTGACCAGGTTTCATAAAGATTGAACTATAAATGTGGCCTCTAGAGTGTTAACAAGATTTAACTATAGCCATATATAGCCATATAAGGAATAATGCCCCGCCCCTTGGCAGCCATGTTTTTCAAGCAAAGGTAACCATTTTTAAATTCATCCAAGATATCATTGGGACACATCTTCTGAGCAAGTTTCATGAAGATCGTAAAATAAATGTGGCCTCTAGAGTGTTAACAAGGTTTTGCCATAGCCATATACATGTAAGGACAAATGCCCCACCCCCTGGCAACCATGTTTTTCAACCAACCGACATCATTTTCAAACTCGTCCAAGATATTAATGGGATAAATCTTCTGACCAAGTTTTATGAGGATCAGACAATAAATGTGGCCTCTAGAGTGTTTACAAGATTTTGCTATAGCCATATAAGGAAAAATGCTACGCCCCTTGGCAGCCATGTTTTTCAAGCAAGTGTAACCATTTTCAAACTCATCCAAGATATCATTGAAACCAATCTTCTGACCAAATTTCATGATGATTGGCTATAAATCATTAAAGGTGGCCTCTAGAGAGACTGAACAAGGCAAATGTTGACGTCTCACAACGGACGACGCACAACGGACAAAAGGCGATCACAAAAGCTCACCATGAGCATGTTGTGCTAAAGTGAGCTTAAAAGCAATTAACAATATAGGGCTGTTACACCCTTAGGATGTGATTTTTTAACTATGACACTAACAAAACTGAATGCTACGATAATGATTAAAAACCCTTATGTCGAGGCTTAACAAGCAATCATAATGCATAAAAGACGAGAGATGTGGTTGTCAGAAACTCAATCCCCCCTGCTGCGCCACTTTGAAGTCATATATTTGACCATTGATCATTAAGGATGACCTTGACCTTTCACCACTCAAAATGTCAGCTTCATGAAAACAAGAAGGCCTGAAAGGCCCAAAGTCGCTAACCTGAGATAACCAGATATTATTGGGACAATTCTTTTGACCAAGTTTCACGAAGATCTGAAAATAAATGTGGCCTCTAGAGTATTAACAAGGTTTTACTAAAGCCATATACAGAAAAATGCCCCGCCCCCTGGCAGCCATGTTTTTCAACCAACCGGCATCAATTTTGAACTCATCCAAGATATTATCGGGATGAATCTTCTGTCCAAGTTTCATGAAGCAGTCTTCGAAATTAGCACATGCCCGATCGCCCGTGGCGAGTAAAATTTATGCCGGGCGCATACAAAAATTCACGTTTGTGGCCCGCCAGGCATTTTAATTATTGAAGCCGATTGACAGTTTATAAAAAAAATTCGTAAGTTCTTGATATTTGCAAATCTATTTTTCAATTTTGGAAGTTGTAAAACAATGAAATTCGATTGGTATAACAACACGCACCTGCTTGCTCACGTCATCGTTATTGTTTTTGACCGATGCATTTCGGTCACATTCAGTTATTATTGACGGTTTCTTTAGAAAGTAATAGAGTAATGCTTTTTTGAATCGATTATTTCAATCAAGTAATACGCTTCCGTTTTCGTCAATGTCAACAAATGTCATTGTCGACATAGAGGCTATGTAGTATCTATTGTATGTTGATGGGGCTAAGCCCGGTAAAGCACTTCAAAAATAGAAAATTGACAATGATTAATAGAAAAAGGAAGCCAAGAAACCGTACGAGGACACCAGAGAATGCTCTTTCCAAGCGCTCTGGTGTAACGATCGACCGTCTTTATTCTAGTGACTGATTAGATGTCATTGTATTCACTACTGTTGAAACAAATGTTCTGCTTTACTATGTGTAGCATTTAAGTGCAAACATGTTGTGGTTTGTTACATTTTTGGTTAAAAAAGTTTGGGCATGTAAAAAATATGTTGGGCATGTAAAAATTCTTAAGTAACTGGCATGTAACTTTTCAAAGCTAATTTCGAAGACTGATGAAGATCGGAATAGCGCCATGAAATGTAAGTGATTCCAGCCAAGTAAAAATTGGGTCCGTTAAAAACAAAGTGTCATAAAATTCAAATTAGTATCATTTAAGTTATATTTTAAACAATTTTTTTTACAGAAACACTATATACAGTAAAAATACCAAGAAATAGACAGATTTACCATTTACTTTTTGAAATAAAAATAAAAATGCAACAAGCATCATTCGTATTTTCAGCAGTAAATTACCCAATTTAGCCATAACGTTGTTTTAATTTTAACAAGATGTGTTTGTAAAACACAATGTCCCCCTATATGATATTTGACCTTGAAGGATGACCTTGACCCCTATATGATGTTTGACCTTGAAGGATGACCTTGACCCTTCACCACTCAAAATGTGCTGCTCCATAAGATACACATGCATTTCAAATATAAAATTGCTAGCTTCAATATTGCAGAAGTGACATTACATGAGCAATTTTAACCCATATATTTGACCTTGAAGGATGACCTTGACCTTTCACCACTCAAAATGTGCAGCTCCATGAGATACACATGCATGCCAAATATCAAGTTGCTATCTTCAATATTGCAAAAGTATTCTTAAAATAAGCGATTTAGGCCACATATATTTGACCTCTGACCTTGAATGATGACCTTGACCTTGAGCTTTCACCACTCAAAATGTGCAGCTCCATGAGATACACATGCATGCCAAATATCAAGTTGCTATCTTCAATATTGCAAAAGTACTCATAAAATGAGCGATTTTGGCACCATATATTTGACCTCTGACCTTGAAGGATGACCTTGACCTTTCACCACTCAAAATGTGCAGCTCCATGAGATACACATGCATGCCAAATATCAAGTTGCTATCTTGAATATTGAAATACTGCAAAAGTGTACATTAAATGAGCGATTTTGACCCATATATTTGACCTTTGACCTTGAAGGATGACCTTGACCTTTCACCACTCAAAATGTGCAGCTCCATGAGATACATATGCATGCCAAATATCAAGTTGCTATCTTCAATATTGCAAAAGTTATTGCAAATGTTAAAGTTGGCGCAAACCAACCAACCAACCAACCAACAGACCAACCAACAGACAGGGCAAAAACAATAATGTTTTAGTATGACTACTATAGTGGGGGACATAAAAATTGAAGGATGTGCATACAATTTTCAACATATTTAACAATAAACATAGCTTATATGCTATATTAAATCAAATTACATAAGAAAAGAAATAAAACGCGTCAAAAAATATGCGATGTCGGCAGGATTCGAACCTGCGCGGGGAGATCCCAAAAGATTTCTAGTCCATCGCCTTAACCACTTGGCCACGACAACTTCACATCAGTGCAACCTTAAATTAGATATCCATAAGTAAACAGGTAAAAAGGCTCGTCGATCTTTGAAGAAATCGCGAAATCGTATTTTTCAGATGATAATTCGATCAAAGTCAATATTTATAGTGAAAATAATGTATTCTAAATGAATTAGCTTAACACATATCAAAATTCGAAGTTCGAAAAAAATTAAAATGCATCTCTCGGAAATAACCGATCATTGAAGATCAGCAATGATCGTAAAATAAATTGCGGGAAATCATTAGAGGTGCGCTACCTTAATCCCCCCATAAAATTTGACAATAGCAGTAAAAACACTGTTTGTAACACTTACACGCTGCAGTGATTTCAATGGCACTCTGCACTGTAGGTCGCTTACAACGTTGTAAATCAATATATACAACTGACAGACGCTTGCCGCTAATCAGTCTAATGCTCGGTCGCGTGTTTTTGAATCGCAGTACATTTTTGGATAGGATTTTACAGATTTTATGAAATTTGCCACTATTAAAAAATTGGAGCCACTTTTAAAAATTTAGCGCCATGTGGCGCCAATGGCAATCAACAGCGAAACCCCTGCTCCCCGTATCAATATATATTGTATTAAAAATGTTGTTGTTGTATTATAAGCCGTACATTTTACACTTGAAGTCGCTAAAGCTGGCTAAGACGCGTTGAAATCACCTTTTTGTTGTTTTCACTTTAGCTAAAACAATATTTTAGTTTACAATTTATAATGATTTCCCTTGTTTATGATCCACAGAAAATAAATATATAATTGGAAATCATTCAAGTAATTAAATAGTTTTCTTTTCTTGTGTACAGTACCTAAACAGTGCCCAGTGTTCTTCGGAAGCACCGGCGGCCGGCGATTTCGCCGGCTACTGACAGTCTAGGCGCCGGCTACTTTCCCAAAAAATATCAATTGGAAACGGCGCAAATACGCCCGTTTTAATTCGAGTTGTGACGCGATTTTTCAATTTCGTCTTTCTATTAACTAACCGGATGTTTCTATTCAAATGCGCGTTAATTTTGCGCCGAACAGGAAGAAGCACGGATAAAACCGATCGATACAGTACACTCCACGCGTTTTCCCCAATTTCTCTCACTTCTCCGCGGGCAGTGACCTGGAGGGAGATTAAGAAAATCCCACGATACGCGGCGTTTGCATGATTTTGGGCGGGGCGGTTAACTATCGGCAAAATTGATAAGCCGACGCGGCGGCCCTCGGCGTTGGCAACGCGGGGGAAACTCCGCGTTTAACGGGATAACGATCAATTTAACATTGTTTGACTTCCTGATTTTCAAATAAAATTACATTTATTACAAGTACATACATGTAGTATAATATATACAATTAAAAAAAAACAACCAAGATAGATCGATCCCGACGTGGTTGTAGAAGTAGTTGTTGTTGTATAGAAAACTCGTTGATTTACGACAAACAAAGCGTCGTCTTTTAACTGATACTTACCAATTAATATAATCACAGTTTGCAACATTGTTTTTATTTTGATAATTTAATCCAAAGTTTAACTGATACTTACCAATTAATATAATCACAGTTTGCAACATTGTTTTTATTTTGATAATTTAATCCAAAGTTTTCATGTTAGCATGTGTTTTTTCTATACTGAACATGTAGACAAATGACCGAGGACCCTATTAAAAGTCTCGCAAAAATTCGCAATATGTGTGAATTGACAGTTTGACGTCATGAAAGAAAAAACGCTTCCTGTCTGAAGGCATGAAAAACACACTGTTCTCGCCGACAAAATTTGCTTCCTTTGTTTGGCAATCAACACGCTAAACCAATGGGGTGTTTATAACTCAATAGCAACTGTCGAAATATTAACTGCACGTGCTTAGCTCCGCCTTTCGAATCTTTGAAAGTTGAGTCCTGAATGGCCAATTACAGTCACAGCGCGTGAGTTAAAATACACCACCTTAGTGTAATTCCATACACGTGTTTCGTTAAAATTAGCTGACCATGGCATATGCCGGGTCCCTTTGAATTGGGAAAACCAGGTTACCAGGTTAAAAATTGGAATCATTATGTTAAAGCAGACGACAAACAGCGGTAATTACGGGGATAATTAGTTGATGGCGATTAAATAATTATTTCATCAAGCAATGTTCAACGTAATCCAATTGCAGAAAAAACGGCGTGCAAAACAAAACCAGCCAACAATATTAGCGGCGATTTTCAATAATGACGATTAAATAATAATTGGCGAAAAATTAACAAAGATCTAACAGTTACCGATAATTGGTAAAGCACAGGGAGATTAAAGACGTTTTTTTCCGAAATATATCACTGCTGTCGGACACTGATTGAGAAAAATGCTCTAGGCCACAATGTCGCAGAAGTTATTGACGCGTGTATGACAATACACAGGGTCGAGTGTGTACACAGGTAATCTCGTTATCGATTTTTCCTGCTTGATGGCCCGATTTGCAGGCGTTTCGCAATCGCGGGACAACATTTAGTGGCAATTTGTTTTTTTATGTAGGCGGATAAAATAATCGCCATTTTTTCTAGACAATTTTAAGAAATAATAGCCAGTTGGATAAAATAATCGCCATTGGCGATAATGTCTGGCAGCAGCGTGAGCACTGATTTGATATAAAATCTGTGTAAACTCTTAAAAATTACGTCCATTTGATATGTACAACACACTTTTTTGTCGGACAAAATGGCAGCCAGGTAAGCGTTTCTGAGGGGTGTGTGAAAAATCAATATCTGATTGGCTGATCGGAATATATGATTGACAGGTGGCGACCGGTTGAGTAAAACCTGTTTGCTACAGTTTTATTGGCTAAGTTTTCGTTTCATGCAGTGTTATAAATCTTACTCCTATAAATATGAGGTCGATTTACATCGACCTCATATCGTTTAACGTTATTTTGCAATAGCATCGTTCCGACATGAATTCATGTCGGAAGCTTTAACGGCATCAAATTCATATAACAGCACAGAATAATCATGCAATAAATTATTAAACATTAAATATAAACATTATTTTACTAATTGCATTAGAAAAATGTTTATACAAACTTACAAGTAATGATAGTCTAGACCTTAAAACACTACCACTGTTCAAATTCCATATTGTTGCCATATAGCACTGTGTAAATTGAAAGTTGCATAATGTTACCTCATTGGTCGGTTATAAATACATTGTTTCTCTATATATAGTATTTGATTTAGACGAAAATAATAATTTACGTGGAATGTCATATTAGTTTTCCATTAAAACTTTGATCTTGCCGTGTGTGTTTATGGACGTTATTAATTATGTTATACTTATTTTTGTATTTAATTAAGAATTAGAACGTGTAGCCCTTTTTGTTAACTGTTTTTAGCAAACGATTCGCGGCTTAATAAGACACGGAAAATAGATAAAGCGACACTTTCATTTAAAGGTTTAATGTGAACAATATTAAATGAAACCTTTTTTGGTATTAATATATTTTATTGACAGGTTAAAATCGATACTTGAAAAGGTGTTTAGTCTTTAAAGAGATGTCGCTGATATTGTTAATTTCAATAACTGTTAATATGCTTAATGTTGTATAAGAAATTGAATAGTTTCACTGAGTTGTATTCCCGCCTAAAATCCGATATCGTAAAACGCGCAACGGTTAAGAATAAGGTCTGAATAAGTTTAAGTATTCAGATCCGAATATCAGCAGCTGTGCCAGCTGGGAAGCCCCGTTTTGGCTTTAACAACCGCAAGCGAAACAACATACTTTTTTAAGTCTTGCACTTAGACTCCATGATCACAAGTATAGGTCCCTGCTGTGGCGTATGACACCATAGTGTTATTTAGTATTGGTCGGCACAGTATCTGATCATAACGAGATAATTGGTTTGTGCTGAACACAGGGGCAATAAAACCACAGATCTATCAATAAACAAGATTATTGAGATTTCTTTTATTGAACACCGCGATAAAAATGCTCAAACCACGGACTCTAGATTACACGGATAAGAAAAATGGCAACATTCTCAGAATCATCACTGCTATAAGTGTAATCACCTAACAATTCGTCTAAAAATAATTTATATATTTGAGTTGCAGACGATGTACTGTTGTATAAGTCTGAATAAACTATCTGTCTGCCTGTCTAAATCTAAGCCGTCATCGTCCCAGTGAAAAAAATCTGATTTTGAATAGTTGGACATGATGCCCTGATGTCAAAATACGAAATGACCCGCGTAACACCAACCGTGATTTTCAAGAATCTTTAATAAATTGATAATTTAAGGTAAATAACATTTCATATAAATATACATAATTCCGTCGTTGATAATTAACAGCAAACGATGAATGTTTTTGACACCCATTTTATTTCAAGTATGCATGCAAAGCCGAATAAAATCGTGAGGGTCCGCTATATACGCTGTTTCATCATAAATTTAACACCCTTTCTGTGTTATAAACAAGAGCTGAAATCGTTAATTTATTAAGATTTATTTATAATAAGCTTTATTGATATGTTTCGTGAACAAAATATTACAATATATTCCATAAACATATAATAATCATGGCAAAGGAAATTCAATGGCCGGTTTCTAAACAAAAGCATAATCGCCAAGACCGTAGCATCAGTTCAGTGCGTTAGGAACGCGCGCTACTTTCTTCCGCCTTCATTCCTTAATTACTTTCGTTTTTAAACAATTTTTTTTCTATCGTATACAGAATTCTATTCTCCTAAGCAAGATGTACTTTTTAAAACTGAACTCCAAATATCAACGCTACAAATTGGTATTAAGTACGAAAATGTCAACCGTAAATCTAGATTCTAAAACTCCAAAACGGTATGATATTTGCAAAAGTTAAAGTTATAACTCGCCGGGCTGTCAAAATCAGAAGAACGCTACAAATTGGTATTAAGTACGAACATGTCAACCGTAAATCTAGATTCTAAAATCCAAAACGGTATGATATTTGCAACTTATTATTTAAGTTAAATTAATAAATCGCCGGGCTGTCGAAATCAGAAGAAAAACTTAATATATATTTATCTGTTTACTACGTAACGTAAGCTTTCTAATGATATATAATTTGTCAAAATCGGCCGAGAAATGAAACTATAATTCAACAAAATACGTGATTGGGTACATCAAAATGTATAACCTCGGCGCTTCGCTGTATGCTAATTGTACAAGATCGATAGCCACAACACGATAAAACGCGCGTTGGTAAAACATGAAATGTGTATTTCTTGTGTTTATCTCGCTATAAATCCATTAATAACAACGGGAATATACTAAACCGTATATTTTTTGAAAGAGGAATTAATAAGCAACAAGATAACGTATAAACCAATAAAATCGGATGAATAGTTTTTTCATAAGATTGAATTTACTACAGTAAGGGTCAAATACTCGATTCATCTCCTATCAATATACACTCCGTGATACAACTGGTAGTTTTAACACACACATATAGGTTTCATAAGAGTACAGAAAGCTAAAAAGTGATGTGGTTTGTTGTACAACAACAATTGGTTATGTGTAACCTATTCAAAAAATAATTTCGTTCAAAATAATTCAATGTAATTCTATAAACGACAAACACACTTCGTGTGTTGTGTATGTTTATTTTTAAAAATGTACATAAGTGGTTTAAAAGCACAATTTTTACACATTTAAGAGGTAATCGCTCACATTTATGTCTAATTAATGATAATTTTTTGCATTGGCAAAGATTTAACGAGAAAACCTGAAGTTTAAGTTGAACTCAATTTGCTATAGGAAAACGACGGTAGCCGTTTAGACGTAAGCGGGGTAGCTTACGTCTAATTATTTGGACTATATAAATCTTAGAAGTACGGATTTGTTTTGTAAATAATTTTGGGGTGATCACAAAAATATATAGAAAGTTTACGTCTTGATTAATGCTTAATTTATTGCAGCACACAGATTATTGATTATAAAAAAGATCAGTCAGAATGATAATAAAGCTCGCGAAAATATGTTATTTTACTAAATTATTCATCTCACTAGCTTACAAACAACTAGAAGAAAACCCACTTTCATTTTAATACATAGATTACCTTAAGTCTGAAACATTTAATATTTCGGAAACGTATTTTTCCATCTCTTTCTTTCGCTTTCAATATATTTTTCACTTCTTTTCTTCGCTTACTACACATTTAAAGGTGTAGAAATCGGTTATTGAATAATTTCACGGTCACCAAACGCGCACCTCCGGCTGATAGCAAGCGGAGGCAAATATTATGCTACCTTTGGCATGTATTTTAACAACATAAACAGAAATCAGCGCGCTCAACCCCCGCGTATAATTTAAAGATTGAATAACACTCCAGAAACCTTCATGGGCGACCCAACCTTAATTCATACAGCGACCCTCTTCATACCGTGTGCATTGACGTCAACCAAATGTGCCGTCCTGTGTCAAAAATTAAAACTGATATTGAAAATAAACGTTTTCCAAGAGTTTGTGGTGAACATTGCCACATGTGTCTTGCTTATAAGAATACACTAATTTCGCACACATCTCGTCGGTATCAGAGACGTAGTTATCTACGTCTCTGTCGGTATATTCATTCTTGTTTTTTATTCGTATCATAGGAGACGAGGCTTTATTTTACAAGTTGGAAAAAAAATGTGTGGACTTCACCATGGAGAGTGTAGAATATAAATATATGTATCTGTTCAGTGCCGTAGTTAATCAATTGGAAAAATAAAACTGTAGACTCTAATGCTTCACACCCAGAACAATGTAACAAACCTTTAAACTTTGCAGATACTCGTTCATTAAATCAAATAGTTGATGAACCAACTAGACTACCGGTATCTGATACCACTAAGAAATGTCTTGACCTGTTTTTCTTGTCTAATCCATCTTTAGCCGAAACAGTTAAGGTCATTCCAGGTTTTAGTCAGTGATCACTGCATCCCTTTTGTTGATATTTTATCTTCTGCCAGAATAAATCGGAAAGAGAAACGAAAAATACTTCTGTTTGACAAGGCTAACTGGTCGGAAATTAAAACTGGTTTAATAAATTTTATAAATGTTAACAATATTAATGATATGAATGTCCAGAAGCTTTGGGACAATTTCAAAGTCTGTCTTAACACACTAAAAATGCATACCAACTAAAACTGTTTCTGTCAAGCAGCATCTACCATGGCTGAATTCTGACATTAAAACGCGAATGAAAAACGTGACCGGACTTATAGAAAATTGAAAAAGACTAAAAATTACACTTTACTTCCAAAAATTAAGAAGATCAGATCATTGATACAAAAAAGTCGTAACTCTTATTGGGACTACATAAACAACATAATATGTGATGAAACATAACATAAACATGGGACAACCAAACGTTTTTGGGGGTTCATAAAAAGCTTAAAATATGACTCATGTGGTGTAGCACACTTGAGGGATGTTGGGGTCTTAAAATCTAACCCCAAGGAAAAAGCTGAAGTCTTAAATAAACAATTTTCTTCCGTTTTTACTAATGACACAAGCAGCTCATATCCAGATCTTGGTAATAGCCCGTATAAAAACATGCCATCAATTAATATTACGGTAAATGGTGTTAAGAAACTCCTACTCAAACTGAATCCTTACAAGGCCGCAGGGCCAGACCAAATCAAACCCAGAATCTTACGGGAATGTGCAAATGAAATCGCAACTATTGTTACAAATCTTTTTTAACAAATCACTTATTTCTGGTTCTGTCCCTTCTGACTGGTCCATGGCTTTTGTAGCTCCTATTTTTTTTAATGTGAAAAGTACCAAGCTAGTAATTATAGACCAGTCTCATTAACATGCATTGCTTGTAAATTGCTGCAGCATATCGTTGTCAGTAACATCTTAGACCATCTTGACAACTTTAGTATCCTGGTGGACAACCAACATGGTTTTCGAGCCCGGCGGTCTTGCGAAACCCAACTTGTGGGTTTTATCCATGACTTAGCTTCTACCTTGCAGAGAGACCAGATGGATGTTGCCATCATGGAGTTTAGCAAAGCCTTCGATGTTGTACATCACGGTAGATTGTTGCTTAAACTAGCCCATTATGGCATCACGGGCACTACACATGCTTGGATTAAAGCTTTTCTCGGAAACCGTAGTCAACAGGTTGTTGTACATGGGACAACTTCCACCATGGCCCCTGTAGTTTTTGGCGCACCCCAGGGATCAGTTCTTGGGCCTCTTCTGCTTCTGCTCTACATTAATGATCTACCTTCGTCTGTGAAGTCAAACGTCCGTCTTTTTGCAGATGACTGTGTCATGTACATATCCATAAAACTTTGGCTGACACTATTCAGTTTCAGAGAGATCCAGATAGTCTATCATTGTGGGAGCTTAAATGGAAGATGTCTTTTAACATAGAAAAATGTCATATTATGCATGTTACGAGAAACCGTAAACCATTAAAAACAGCTTACACTCTTCACAATCAACCTCTGTCTGTTGTAAACCAAGCCACTTATCTTGGCGTTGAAGTAAGCTCAACTTTTAATTGGTCACCTCACGTAAATAAAATTAGTAGTAAAGCAAGCCAGAGCTTAGGATTTTTAAAACGAAACATTCATTCTTCTAAAATGGAAACTAAGGCAGCGGCATATAACGGCATTGTAAGACCATCCTTGAAATATTGCTCTAGTGTGTGGGACCCTTACCATCAGAAGGATATTGATAAAATTGACAATGTTCAGCGTCAAGCCGCCAGATTTGTAACGAATAATTACAGCAAGACCCCGGGCACTGTCACAAATATAATAAGGGATTTGCATTGGAATACCTAGCAATCAAGAAGACAACAAGCTAGACTCATTTTGTTCTATAAAATAGTATATTTAATTATGTTGACGTCAATCCCATACACTATCTCACTCCATACATTAGACACACATGCCATCACCATCACATGGCATACCAAATACCACCAAGTACAGCTGATTACCACAAATTTTCTTTCTTTCCAAGAAGAGTTGTACAATGGAACACACTTCCATCTTATATATAGTCAGCGCTGAAACGATCCCTGGATTTAAATCTGCGCTGTCTACATCCGTGTTCCATCCTTAGTTCACATGTTTCTGCTTTTGTCCTGTTTTAAATTCTACTAATATATTACCACATGCACAGTAGTAGTATATGTATATATTAAAGTCTTAAAGGCTTAAGATGTTAGGTTTTGCACCTTTTTTATCACTGTTGATAGGATTTTCCTGAGTGGATTGAGTAACTCGGGTAACCTATCAATCTATTTATTTTTACCCCCCCCCCCCACGCATGGCCATAATGTATCAGTATTGAACATAGCCATTATTATAAAAGAAGAAAGAAGAATGTTTTTATTGGAAGGGCAATCGGGGAGGGTGTGGGAGGAGTCTCCCCCTCCATATTTTTTTTTAATTTGCCGCTTATCAAGGTTAATTTTAATGCGTACAACCGTTATTTTGTGAAATAAAAATGACAATCAGCACCTTTCTGAAGTCGTAAGCTTTAATAATTGGCGTGAAATTCACACAAATTTCGAAAGTGTTATATTTCAGAAATATTTTATGTTTGATGAAGAAGAAAGCAAACTTTGATAATCAAACACGTTTTTATTAAGAAATTTATCATGCAGTATGACTGACATATAACCATAATAATATTTTCTGTATGTTTGTCTACTTTTAGTACATGGTCAACTGATAAGTTATGAAATGCGTACCGGTCCATTGATTTGTTGAGAAGTTATGGGCCGTGACCTTATTTATTTGTTCGCTGATTTTTATGCCTCCCGGTAAGGTATATAGCAGTCAGACTGTCCGTCCGTTCGTCTATCCATCCGGCATTTCTTTCTCTGGTCTTATTGTCAAAACGCTTTAAGACAATGACCAGATATTTGGTATGTGAGTCTAGCTAAATGCCTGAACATCATACGTAAGTGAGTGAGTGAGTGAGTGAGTGAGTGAGTGAGTAAGTAAGTTAGTGCATTGTTTTCCATTACAATTAACAATTATATGAACTACAATAGAAAAAAGATTATAATCACAGAAAAAAGTTATTACCAATAAGACCAAAAACAACATCTAAGTTAAACGAGGTCGCAGGTGTTATAAAAATAAAGATCACATGTGTGTTCGACTGTTCGTTATTACATTGATGCGAGTACAACAACTGAAACGTTAGAAGCTGTAAACATATGACCAATATTGTCTTACATTTCTGTACAGGAAATGGTGTTGTAATATATATGAGCATGTACTATAAAAATGTTAACAGTTGGCAGCAAAGATCGTAAAAAGAGGTCTTAATTTTTTTTAATCTCGACTCCTAAAATGTTATTCCTATTTCTGTATGAAACGATGTGATACCGGTAAATAAATCAAACAGCCTGTTGTTGTCGTTAAATGTCATATGTTTAATTGCTATTTGATCCTTTCAAGAAATAAGTAGGGACAATGCATAGACTAATATTGTTTTAATCACGGATGAATACTATTGTCGAAAGCGCTTTTATTATTTGATTACGTTGTTTTATTGCTAAGCATTGCGTGTGTTTTTCGGCGTAGCTGTCTACGCCAGCTTTTCAACTTACATGAGCTTTGGAAGTGTTCAATAAAATTCAAATGAAATTTACCGCGACT
This sequence comes from Dreissena polymorpha, assembly GCF_020536995.1. Classification (NCBI taxonomy): domain Eukaryota; kingdom Metazoa; phylum Mollusca; class Bivalvia; order Myida; family Dreissenidae; genus Dreissena; species Dreissena polymorpha. The sequence continues at coordinate 95,461,836 of NC_068355.1, read as the reverse complement.
AGACACGAATGAATACACTTCATTGATTCCACTGGCTGATTTGAGCATAATCCCCAAGAACATTGGAAACATGACCGCGTCTTTGTAGTATAGCATGTAACACTGTTTTACTGCGTGTTCAGCATGAGACAATTTATCTCTAATGAAAAGTTTTGATGGATAGAATAGTTTTACACTCAACTTTTGACATCAATACAGTTTTTGCGTGCCCCTTTATATTCAGAGGATTGTCAGCGCCTGAGCGTTTGTACTTAAAGGCTATGTTCTCATATTTAGTAATTAATTACATATTGCTGTCTGTGTACTAGTATATTTAAGTTCATAAAAGTATGGCTTTTCCATATCCTGATATTCGTTATGGCCAAACCATTTTTAATTGTTTTCGAAATTGAACATTAAACGTGTAAAATTATAAAGTTTTAAACAAGCCGTCGTTTCAACAGTGGAAGCGTGACCCCACTTTAATGCATTGCATTCCAACCTGCAAGGTATCAGGCTCAGTTCGCGGCCAGTAAAATAATCATTATATAATATAGACGCTTTCGCGTGAACTAGGTGAACTGAAATTGTCTTTAGATTATAAATATGTTATATAAAGATATTCGGCGATATAATTATGGTATGTCAATACTAGATTCTTAATGTGTTTTCAACAATACAATGATAAATATTATTTTTAATTAATTTAACAAGAATTATTCTACCATATTATGAAGCATGAGCGCGATTATTCTCGATACTGTTAATAATCGAATCTAATAGCAATACCCAACAAACCACTAAAACAGGTTTATTCGAAGAACGCGCGTATAAATATTAAAAATATGAACGGATACTTCGATTACGTGTGGCCGGTTGACTTATATGTTTTAATTTCTCTTCCAATCTTCTTTTGATTTCATGTTTTGTATTTATAGATTTATGATCAGCAATATGTACATGTAATAATGTTACATAAGCCGCGAAAAATCCGCGTAACATCCCGGACTGCGTGTGATGCAGCTAAAAACTGCTTAGATGAAGACATTCGCTATCTTTGATCTCATTCATTGAACTCTTCCTTTCACCAACTCCAACCACAATCAACGCCATATATATATATTTTTTTAAAGATATTTTTTGTTTTAAATAAACTCTACACCTGCCCTACGTATGCACCTTAGCGTAAAACGACGATATTTATTTGTCTTTAATGGCAAATGCCTTCAGCAACATATTGTAAAACTATGGAGAGGCCAATCAGCATTTAATACCGCACATAAATACGGATATGAATGTTACAGAAACCCGTGCGCTGATCTGATCATTCAATTTAAGTGGAATTCTATATACATCACATACGGGTCAGGCCCGTACCCAGGCCTTGGGCCCAGGGGCCCGGGCCCCCCTCCCCAGCTGGCTGTCGAACTATATTTTTTTTTAAATAAAGGGCCCACAGTACACTTTCCCTCAATACAAAACAGCAGCTATGTTTTATTGTCCCTGATAAACAAGGGGATTAGCGCTCGCCAATGGAGATAAGCCCCTAGGCAATGTTTTCTTATCGCCTTGTACACACATCCCCGATCAGTCCCCCATTGTGATCATGAATGCTTCATCTATCGATGGTTGATGTAACATGTATTTTGATTAGTCAAGGAAGTGAATGGAAGCAACTGCCACAGGAGGTCGTAGACTATTGTCTGATAATTGCTGACGCAGTTTTTTTTTCCTTCTTTGAGAAGGCCCTTTCCCCTAGACGTATTTTTCCCCTCTAAAAGTTAGATTTTTTTAAACCTTTTATTGGGAATTTTTAGGTCCCAATTGGGAATAATATATATTTTTTTACATTGGGAATTGCATGGGCCCTGAATTTGAACGGGAACAAAAACACTGACAAAGGTATTACAACTGAGTATTTATATTTTTTGAAATGAAATCACTGAAGAAGACTACGAAGAGATAGTTAACATAGTTTGTT